>NC_139893.1:520000-692500 GCF_905171665.1 Trachurus trachurus
TCCTCACCATCAACGGCTGAGTGACGAGTGAGTTTGCGCATCTATGTGCCTGCAGGCGTGTTGTTGCCACCTATTGGTCTGGACATGGAACAACAGTAGATGATAAGCAAGAGAAAAAAAAAACTGTGACGGCTGCGCAGCGGCGACCGTCCTGCCGTACCGGCCGTTCTGGTATTCTCCAGAACGTACAGATGGCCAGTCCGCCCCTGGCAGCAGCAAAGACAGGAGCAGCTGCTGTATGGGGAGTGTGGCACTGACTTGACGTTAACTCCTTAGCAGTGGAAAAAGCACAGAAAACTGAGATATTCTACGGCGAATAACAAAAAAACTAACAGAATATTGCAACGGATGAGTAGATATTCTATTTAAAATAAGTGATAATGCTGTGAGGTTGTAGTGTGAAGTGATCGAGCCACATTGTTGGACGGCACCCATACACAGTACATTATCACTGAGCACTTTCTGCCGTCCGTCATGGCGTCGCCTCTCGCGTCACGTTCTAATTGTGACGTAGCTGCAAGGGGTCAATATCTATATATCTGTTCACGTTGGACAACAGTGTCCTCGGCTCATGTCCATCACTGGTTCCTCCAAAGCTCCAGATGCTCACGGCTTAAAGACGAGAAAACAAATCCGAGTCAGATTGAGTCTGGTGTTCTGAGGTTGTGTAAACATGAGGATCTTCTTTCATTAGCTGTGACCACGGTGAAGTGTCAGAGGCATCGATCCGTTGCTGTGTGAGGCAGATGCAGCGCGTTAGAGCCGCTCGGTGGAATCGGCCCAGTCAGAGAATGTGAAGCAGAGTTGTGCTTCGCTGTCGGGGGAATAATATGTTGATCCCAGCTAATGCAGGAACAGCTGTTAGGGATCACGGTCTTTAGCTGCTCACCGTATCTGTTCATGTATCAGAAAAAGCAGCGCCTTACTTGTGAAAACACCCTCGGCCTTAGAGGCTTTAAAGGACAAAAACGTTCTAAAACGAGTGGACGGGTTAAATAGAAGCATCAGAGTTATAATTTAACACAAACTGCATGAAGAAAAAACATTTTCATTTGTTGTTGAGCAGTTCCTCCATAAGACAAGAGGCCTGTTGCTGCACGGTGATGTTATATATAAGCAGTCTCACCTACCACTGCAATGTAAAGAGCCACACACTGCAAAAACTCTACATCTGTCCAAGAATATTTGTCTTATTTCTTGTCAAAATGTCTCATTTCTAGTCAAAACTAATCTCTTCCCACTTAAAATAAGACTCATCACCTAAAAATGAACTTGTTTTTAGATCATTTTCACTTGTTTCAAACTAATTTTCACTTGAAATAAGTAGAAAAATCTGCCAGTGAAAGCAAGTTTTTTGTGTTTGTAATAAGAAAGAAAAACTTGCTCCACTATCAGATTTTTCTACTTATTTCAAGTGAAAATCTGCTTGAAAGAAGTAAAAAGTGTCTAAAAACAAGCTGCTTTTAATGTGATGAGTCTTATTTTAAGTAGAATGAGATTTGTTTTGACTAGAAATGATATTTTGACTAGAAATAAGACAAATATTCTTGGTAAGATGTTGAGTTTTTGCAGTGTATCAGCACTGGTCTCATAATGACTGTGAGCAGCTGTGAGTTATCTGAGGAGAATTATGTGAAATGAAACACATCAGATAACACTGTGTGTCACAACCTTCTTCAGAACCACCGTCGCTTTCCTCTTCGACAGAAAACAGTTCCAGATGAGTTATTACTCCTCTGCCTCTTTGTCCCGTGTGTGTGTGTGTGTGTGTGTGTGTGTGTGTGTGTTTCTGCAGCCATACAGCTGGAGTGCAGCTTCCTTTACCATAATAACATGTTAAAACCCTGCAAAACATTCTGTTTACAACTTGCGTGCTAATAAAATGCCATGGTTCATCTAGGTGCAGCACATTCTAATCTCATCATAAAAGGTGTGTGTGTGTGTGTGTGTGTGTGTGTGTGTGTGTGTGTGTGTGTGTGTGTGTGTGTGTGTGTGTGTGTGTGTGTGTGTGTGTGTGTGTGTGTGTGTGGGGGGGGGGGGGGGTCAAACAGCAGGGTGCAATGATAATAACATGAGTGAGGTTTGTATTAACTCCATGAACAGAGCCGTTCATGGGGCTTCATGAGGCACTAAATGACTCTGGCATCAATCTCTCCGTTAGCTGAACCTAATCATGATGATGCTAGGCAGACTAAATCATTTCTACAGAACGTTTCATTACTCACTACGATGTGTTTTCACATGAAAACTTCCAAGTATTAACGTAGTGTCATATTTTATTGTTTTGAAAGTGAATGTAAACGAGATTCTATCTGGACCTGGAAATCTGTCCAGTAATGTTGGTGCAGAGTGTAAACCATGTCCAAACTACATCCTACAGTGCAGTGGTTCTCAACTGGTGGGTCGGGACCCAGAAGTGGGTCTAGACCCGTTCTGGATGGGTCGCGGACAGCTGGTCAACAAAGTAAATAATATTTAATGCACATCTGATGTTGGACATGTCTTTTATTTTGAAAAATAACTTATTTTGAAAGGCACGAGACACGTGAACACATGCAGTTGTAATGCTCCTCCTCACTTTCTGATTATTTGCTCTGAATGCAAAGATATCAGTTTCTTATTACAGTTTTTCTCAGTTGCTAAAACACTAAACCCTGTTGTCTGAACCCACTGATTGAACCAGTCTCTCTTTAAACCATCAGCAGTTTTCACCTGTTTAGACACAACTCACCAACACATTTTCATTGTGATGCACCTGTGTTGCATAATTCTGAGCACAGGTGGCAAAAGTCAAACACAACTAAAACACAGGTTTCACCGGTTGAACACAACAACTCAAAATTGATCACAGTTGTGTCTAATGATGTGAGGGCACATATAACATATAACATATAACATATAACATATAACATATAACATACTGTAAGCCAGCTGAGGATGAAGTCCTGTGGGATGGTCCAGTACAGAGAAATGATGCTGTGGCTGAGTAACGCACTTCTCATTTCTATATTCTTGTACTTTATTTTTACATAGGTTTACTGTATACAAGTGCTCAATGCACAAGATTTCTGTTTGTTTTTGTACTGTACAAGTGCTACGTGTAAAATGCACAGGATTTCTGGTTTTTTTTTACTATGTACAAGTGCTAAATGCACAGGTTTGTTGTTTTGCAAGAGGAGAAAATGAGAGACGACAGGGTGAAGGAAGAGAGGATGAGGGAGGGAGGGAGGGAGGGAGGGATGAACTGGGAAGAAAAAAGAAGAAGTAAGGAAAAGGGGATGAAATGGACGTGGGGAGTGTGAAAGAAAGGGAAGGAGAGAAGTGCTACAGTACAGTTTTTCTCCATTGCTAAGACACGTTTCTGTAAAGCTTCTCTCCTTTTCTCTAAACTGTGAACACAAACCACAGTTTTCAAGCTACATTCACAAAACCTCAGACTCTTCTTGCAAAACCAAACTTTCACCTCAAAACAGTTCAATCTGGTGCCCAAAACTGAACTATGTTGTCAAATCAACATTAAAAACACTACTGAGCCGTCACTAAACACTACATAGACAAATAGAAAACACAACGCTCAGCACATGAAGCTATAGAAATACATGTTTATCCTTCACTGTAGCTAAATGCTGTTGCAAAACAACAAACCTGTGCATTTACACTGTAGCACTTCTCTCCTTCCCTTTCTTTCACCCTCCTCCCTCCCTCCCCACATCCATTTCATCCCCTTTTCCTTCCTTTTTCTTTTTTCTTCCCAGTTCATCCCTCCCTCCCTCATCCTCTCTTCCTTCACTCTGTCATCTCTCATCTTCTCCTCTTCCTCTCCTCCTCCTCTCCCTCCATAAATGCATGTTGCAAAACAAAAAACCTGTGCATTTAGCACCTGTACATAGTGTAAAAAAAAAAAAAAAAGTACAAAAACCAGAAATCTTGTGCATTTACACGTAGCACTTCTACAGTACAAAAACAAACAGAAATCTTGTGCATTTAGAACTTGTATACAGTAAACCTACGTAGAAATAAAGTACAAAAATATAGAAATGAGAAGTGCACAACTCAGCCACAGCATCATTTCTCTGTACTGGATCAGGCCACAGGACTTCATCCTGAACTAGCTACAGTAGCCTATATGTGCCCTCACATTGGACACAAGTGTGATCAGATTGAGTTGTTGTGTTCAACCAATGAAACTTGTGCTTTACAGTTTTTCTCGATTGCTAAGACACATTTCTCTAAAGCTTCTCTCCTTTTCTCTAAACTGTGAACACAATTTTCAATTTTCAAGCTACATTCACAAAACCTCAGACTCTTCTTGCAAAACCAAACTTTCACCTCAAATAAAGGTTAAAAAAAAAACCTCAAAACAGTTCAATCTGTTCTCAGAACTGAACTATGTTGTCAAATCAAAATTAAAAACACTACTGAGCTTCACTAAACACTACATAGACAAATAGAAAACACAACGCTCAGCACATGAAGCTGTAGAAATAAATGTTTATCCTTCACTGTAGCTGAATGCATGTTGCAAAACAACAACCCTGTGCATTTACACTGTAGCACTTCTCTCCTTCCCTTTCACTCTGTCATCTCTCATCTTCTCCTCTTCCTCTCCCCCTCCTCTCCCTCCATAAATGCATGTTGCAAAACAAAAAAACTGTGTATTTAGCACTTGTACATAGTAGCCTAGTAAAAAAAAAAAAAAGTACAAAAACCAGAAATCCTGTGCATTGTACACGTAGTACTTGTACAGTACAAAAACAAACAGAAATCTTGTGCATGTAGCACTTGTATACAGTAAACCTACGTAGAAAATAAAGTACAAAAATATAGAAATGAGAAGTGCACAACTCAGCCACAGCATCATTTCTCTGTACTGGATCAGGCCACAGGACTTCATCCTGAACTAGCTCATATATAGTAGCTATGTATATATGTGCCCTCACATCATTAGACACAAGTGTGATCAATTTTGAGTTGTTGTGTTCAACCGGTGAAACTTGTGCTTTACTTGTGTTTGACTTCTGCCACCTGTGCTCAGCATTATGCAACACAGCTGCATCACAATGAAAATGTGTTGGTGAGTTGTGTCTAAACAGGTGAAAAGTGCTGATGGTTTAAAGAGAGAGACTGATTCAATCAGTGGGTTCAGGCAACTGAGCATTTGGTTCAGACAACAGGGTTTAGTGTTTTAGCAACTGAGAAAAACTGTAAATGCAGAGGTGTTTTGTTTTGCAACAGCATTCAGCTACAGTGAACAACAAACATTTATCTCTACAGCTTCATGTGCTGAGCTTTGTGTTTTCTATTTGTCTATGTAGTGTTTAGTGACGGCTCAGTAGTGTTTTTAATTTTGATTTGACAACATAGTTCAGTTCTGAGCACCAGATTGAACTGTTTTGAGGTGAAAGTTTGGTTTTGCAAGAAGAGTCTGAGGTTTTGTGAATGTAGCTTGAAAACTGGGTTTGTGTTCACAGTTTAGAGAAAAGCAGAGAAACGTGTCTTAGCAATGGAGAAGAACTGGTAACAGACATTTGGACCAGGGCTGCCGTAACCTTTGCATGTGTGTGTGTGTGTGTTCACCTTTGTGTCACGTTGCTCAGCGTCATGGCTGAACATTATTCTTGTGAGGTCACAGGTCAAAGTGTCTCAGTGTTTCATTACTCTGTCGCTGGGGAAACGGAGCGAGAGAGTGATGGATGAACAGGAAGTGTTGGTGTGGAAAGCAGGTGTCGACTGTGTGTGTGTGTGTGTGTGTGTGTGTGTGTGTGTGTGTGTGTGTGTGTGTGTGTGTGTGTGTGTGTGTGTGTGTGTGGCCAGAGGAAGCGGCTGCAGTAACAGTTGTGTGTCCTGAGCTGCCCTGCTCATGTGTTTCTGTTTACCTGCTACAGCTGATGGAGAGTTCCTCATAGAAACTATCTATCTATCTATCTATCTATCTATCTATCTATCTATCTATCTATCTATCTATCTATCTATCTATCTATCTATCTATCTATCTATCTATCTATCTATCTATCTATCTATCTATCTATCTATCTATCTATCTATCTATCTATCTATCTATCTATCTATCTATCTATCTATCTAGTATCCCGGTTTCTGATTACTGCGTATATGCGTGTTGTTTACAACAGGAAGCGCAACTACCAGGAAATATGTAGGTCAGAAAATTTACAAATTAAAAATGCTGCCATGTTATATAACTTAATACAAGAAAATAAAACTTACTGCAGACCGATGTGTTGATTGTAAAACATGTATTTCTTGATGTAAATGTGGTGGTTTGTGTCCGTAGGCTCCAGAGCCCCGAGGCAGCGCTGCTCTTCTGTCCAATACACACAGGAAGCTTCACTTTACATTCACACTAACTAATGCTACTGATACAGCTGTTAGATTTCATCACTGAGACCAACATTTATCTCCTAGAAATAATGTAACCAGCCGGTGGTAAACCTCTAAAAACCTGCGGGTAAGTTAATTAGTGATCGTCTTTTCCCCCGGGATGAGGACGGAGGTTGGCCGGCCGAGCAGCTCTGCAGACCGGCTGCTGTCTCTGTGATGTATCTATCTATCTATCTATCTATCTATCTATCTACCTATCTAACAGTGTGAAACAGAAACCGTGTTCTAACTGTTGTGTCTTTGTTTGTTGGACGATGAGTTGTCAGGTTTGTTTCTCAGTGTGTAGATGTGTGATTCATGCCCCCCCCCCCCCCCCCACACACACACACACACACACACACACAAACAAACACACACACTCACACACACTGAGGAATATGACGAGGCATGAATTTAAAAAACATGTGTTTAGTGAATTCCCCGTTACTAAATGCTTTGTTTCTAAGTGTTTACATGTTGTAATGTCATTAACTCTAGTGACTAACTGAACTGCTGTGACTCGGACCGTGTGTCATTAAAACCTCCAGCAGAGACTCGTCCATCTAAACCCGCTGGGGGGGGGGGGGGGGGTTTGATGTTCAACATTGTTTTATTCACACACACAACATCATAATAGGCTACTTGGTGTGAATCAGGTCTCCCATTGAAGCTATGGAAAGCTTATTGAGGGAGCCTGGATACATACAACACAAAACAATACAGCACATACAAAACTAACAGTACAGCACATTAAACAATAACAGACATTAGACAACATGGACCCATTGCGTAACAACAGAAGCTTTTTCAGAACATGTACACTGCAAAAACTCAATATCTTACCAAGAATATTTGTCTTATTTCTAGTCAAAATGTCATTTCTAGTCAAAACTAATCTCATTTTACTAAAAAATAAGACTCATCACATTAAAAAGCAGCTTGTTTTTAGACACTTTTCACTTCTTTCAAGCAGATTTTCACTTGAAATAAGTAGAAAAATCTGATAGTGGAGCAAGTTTTTCTTTCTTATTACAAACACAAAAAACTTGCTTTCACTGGCAGATTTTTCTACTTATTTCAAGTGAAAATTAGTTTGAAACAAGTGAAAATGATCTAAAAACAAGTTCATTTTTAGGTGATGAGTCTTATTTTAAGTGGAAAGAGATTAGTTTTGACTAGAAATGAGACATTTTGACAAGAAATAAGACAGATATTCTTGGAAAGATTTAGAGTTTTTGCAGTGTAAATATGAAAACAGTTGGCAATTAGATTTACATTCATTTTACTGTGGATCAGATGCTCTGTGGTTGCAGCTTATACAGTATTTAATTCTTAGCTTTTCCTTAAAAATGGAGATGGACGTCTCCACCTTCAAGCTCTCATCTAGCTCGTTCCAGAGCTGCGGCCCTCTGCAGTCTAGTTCTTTTTAATCTTCTTTTTTCCCCAGTAATTAGGTGTTTTTTCCTGGTATCATACGCATACCGAGGACCGCAGACGGGAACAAGCTCACACAGTCTGTGGTTGGTTTTATGGATGATTTGATGCATCACACAGGCATTGTGAAATACATTAATTTCAGTTTAACCGGAGGAGACCGAAGCAAAATAGAGGTCTTGTGTGTGGGGGCATTGTACTCGGACCATGACACAGCTTGAATAATTTTTTTTGAAGGTTTTCTAATCTTTTCGAGTTTGATCCCCTCGTGGAAGAGCCAGACTTTTCCCATTAGCGGAGGAGGACGACGTTCCCTGACCGGAGAAGACGACGGTGGATGAAAACAGTGAATAAACAGCAGTGGTGTCCAAATGGAGGGATAGCATGAGTTTACAGATTAGTCCTTTAGCCCTTCCCACAGGGAGGAGGTGGGGGGGTGGGGGGGGGTTGCACAATGTGCTTCCACTCAGCCCGTATCTGAGAGAGTTGCGTGAGAGATTTCCATATCTCACACACTCTTGTAAATCACAATTGAACAGTAGTAACTCAGAGAACGAACTCCAAACACGTCTGCTTTCAATCTGGGCCCAGGGGTGCAGCCAAGGCAGCGGGGGGGAGGGGGGGTGCAGGGGTGCAGCCAAGGCAGCGGGGGGGGGGGGGGGGGGGGGGGCAGGGGTGCAGCCAAGGCAGCGGGGGGGGGGGGGGGGCCAGGGGTGTAGCCAAGGCAGCGGAGGACACCTCAGAGCTGCACCAGGTAGTAGCGTGTGTGTAGTCTGGTGTGAGTGGTTAAAGGGATAGTAGCGTTTTTTTTAAAGTGGGGATGTATGATCTACAAATAGCCCCTATAAGTATGGGCTACTTTACTGTAATTGACCGATGACTAAGCCACGCCCCCAAACGCGATGAGCCAATCACAGTGCGCATAGCTAGCCCATACACTCGGACATTCTCTGCTTCCACGTCCATTGAAATGCATTGCAGTTAGTCAGATTCAGATTCAGATTCAGCTTTATTTGTCCTTTACAAGGAAACTTGTTTTCACCCCCGTACGCAACACACAACCTCAAGATACATAAATACATACATTACATCACCCACCCATAGTCAGTTTTCATTCGTTTTTATATGTTTTTTCTTGACATTTTAAGTTTAAAATGGTCAAACGGTGTTCATGGGGTACATGCTACTCTGACACTAGGTATCCTGAGAGGCCACGGGGGGATTTTTTTTACCTTTTCCTAAACCACATCTCAACCGAGAGAAGTGTCTGCTCTGGATAAAGTTATGCAGTAGACCACAACACCAACTAAACCTGGATAAACTTAACAAGGATGTCTACATCTGTTCTAAGTTAAGTCAACAACGTATTTGAGGCAACATATTGTCAGAGATGTTTAGATGTTAGCCAGTATCACAACTAAGCATAAAGTCCGCTAGCTTAATGCTAACGTATAATGTAAAACTCCATAGACAGGCTAACAGAAGTTAGCCCGTCGCTATCGGCGTTACGCGGCAACTGACAGCAGTAAAGCTAAGTGAAGTTTTGGTGAATTCCAGATGATATTTCATCTTTCTGTCTCCAAAAATCATCAGTTGTCTCCTACTGTGACAGCTGTTGCCATAGCAACTGTCACCGGACGTTGACCGTTTGTCCGAGTGCGTGGAGGGGGCGGGGCTTAGCCAGAGGTCAATTGCAGTAGAAGACTGCACTCCTCCTGTTAGCAACGCCAGCCCATAGAAACGGCCTATTTTCACGGCCTAAAAGAGGTTTTACCTGAAAAAAAAATACACAGTTCCATTGTTCACTATAATATAATTTTTTCCAGCCCTTCAAAGTGCAGGAAAAACACAGTTTTTATTTGGACCGAACCAACTGCTGATCGGGGGGGGGGCTAACCCTGGGCGGAGGGATACGGCGAGTTGGTTAGGTCCAAGCTTAATAATGTACTAACTAACGTTAATTAACGGACCCTTATTGTAAAGTGTTACCGGGTTCCAGTGGCTCTGCTACATTTTTAACTTAATTAAACACCTCTGGAGTAGGCTATTGTGATAGTTAAAGGGTAATTACCATTTTTTACAACCTGGACCTTATTTCTATCATAAAATCCGATTATTTCCTCCCCCAGATAACTTTGGTGTCATTACAAGTGGTTGTGATGAAATGAGCTCCAGCCGAGAGGCGCGTATATCCGTATAATGGAGTCTACAGGGCAGCAGAATGCAGCCTCTAAATAACACATTATCTGCAGAGAAACTCCTTCATTTCACCAATATTTAGTTGTGATAGGCTAGTGCTATTCCCCTCTGAGTCCGGGGTTAGCTGTTATCAACATCCGGGGTCTGTAGGTTGACCTACTGACCTCTGACCTGGATGATGTCATCTCTGAGCGCTGCCCGGCTCATTCTGATAATAATCATTCTGCTTCGGCATTCGGGTCCATTTTTATCTCAACTAGCCGGAGCTTTAGTGAGTCGACTTGTAATGACACCAAAGTTATCTGGGTGAGTAAATGATTGGATTTTATGATAGAAATAAGGTCCAGATCGTAAAAAACAGCAATTACCCTTTAATGTGAATCTTTTTAAAGATTTGCCCTTAAGTCACAATCTTCTCACAATCCACAAACACGTAGGCCTATAAAACTATAAAACACAAGTCCAGACTCATCAGGGTGTTGTCTGCAGGAGTTTGGGAAAGTTAAACGCTGTGAACGGTGAAACCTTTTCACCAGGTTGGTTGGGTTTTGCCTGTTAAAGAAAAGGATCTCCGCACACTTAGATCTATGCAATTTCAATTTTCGCGACCACACTAATTCCTCAGCACATCCGCTCCGCATGTTTTTGGGTATTTTTTTTACCTTTTTTCTCACGTCGAAGCGAACTCTGTACATCACCTAGAAACAAATGGTTTTCACGTGGTTGAAGAGTGACTTTCCAACGTGCTCCTCGAAAAAACAGTGAGTTTTTCCGCCGTTTCGTTCGTGAGTACGAAGGAGAAGAAGAGAGCTGGGTTTCTCCAAAAACGGAGCTCCCGCTCTAGTTTCAGAGAAAAACGCACTGTTGTGTCAAGTGGCAATCGGCTCATTTTACCGGTACTCTGCAGTGTGGCGTCTCCCAAATCATTTCTATGGCTAAATAAATATATTTGTCTCTGGCTGCAGCGGAGCAGCTCTGTGACACTGTTGTGTGACTGGCTGGCGATGAGTGCTCTGGGGCGGGGGCGGCCGGTCACAGCCCCCGCTGCAGAGCGCTCGCTCCGCTGCACAGCGCCCGCTCCGCTGCACAGCACCTGCTGCACAGCGCCCGCTCCGCTGCACAGCACCCGCTCCGCTGCACAGCACCCGCTGCTCAGCTGCTCAGCGCCCGCTGCACAGCGCCCGCTCCGCTGCACAGCGCCCGCTGCACAGCGCCCGCTCCGCTGCACAGCACCCGCTGCACAGCGCCCGCTCCGCTGCACAGCGCCCGCTGCACAGCGCCCGCTCCGCTGCACAGCACCCGCTGCACAGCACCCGCTCCGCTGCACAGCGCCCGCTGCTCAGCGCCCACTGCATAGCGCCCGCTGCACAGCGCCCGCTGCACAGCGCCCGCTACACAGCGCCCGCTCCACTGCACAGCACCCGCTGCACAGCGCCCGCTCCGCTGCACAGCACCCGCTGCACAGCGCCCACTGCACAGCACCCGCTCCGCTGCACAGCGCCCGCTGCTCAGCGCCCGCTCCGCTGCACAGCACCCGCTGCACAGCGCCCGCTCCGCTGGAGAGCGCCCGCTGCTCAGTCTCCAAACCAGAAATGTTTGTAACAGCACCGGGAAAAGTCGCCAGATTTGTCGTCTGTCACTTTTGTCAAAAGAGGGTTTGAAAGTCGCCAGATTCAGCGAGAAAGTCGCAACACTGTAGCCGAACGATAGGAGAACGATTACTCAGACAAAACCAAGATCACACAGTTTATAAAAAACATTATGTTTTGATTTTAGTTTAAAACAGTTTTACATATCAGAGGAACCATATTCACACACAGGGTACCTCAGAGTGTCTATTATCATAATCTGTAAAAAAAAAACGGTTTTGACGAGTTAACTCGTCGATGGTCGCGAAAGAGTTAAACGTAAACAGTAAAAAAAAAAAAAAAAACTAATAATGACAGTAGCATCATATAAACAATGACAAGTAAAAAACAAGCATGAACCATAAGAAGCATCAATAAATAAGTCAAACAATCAATGATCTGCGACCTACACCTTCATTCATTCCTACATTCACAATCATTCACTCATTTAAAACAGACATTATACAATATCAAGCCCCAATCAATCAATCAATCAATCAATCAATCAATCAATCAATCAATCGTTAACACGGCCTTCACAGTCATTTTATTTCTCTTTGGCTGATTTAAAGAGGAACTGAGCAGGGTTTTTGGTAACACTTGACAATAAGGCTCCCTTAATTAACGTTAGTTAGTACATTATTAAGCATTAATTAACTGTTTACAGATATATTAACAATCATTATTATGTCACTTCACAGAGGACTAAACCCAAAAGAAACAACTGGAGCACTCGATATAATGCGGAAGTTTAATGAAGGTGCACAACACCTAACGTTTCGATGCAGCGTGCGTCTTCATCAGAGGTAAGCCGAACATAGGGTGACACAGCTGGTTATAAAGTCACTACCAGGAGTTCATTTATGGGCGATGCTTGATCAAAGCCTAAGTTGCCCTTTGATTGTTGTATGTCACTGTGCGTCAAATTAACTGTCACTTTGTGTTATGTGTTTTGTTAGGCCTACTGTCTCTATTCTTCTTTTCTTTTGTGTCACTGTTGTCATATGTGCTTTTATTGTCTATATTTTAATGTTATACTCCCCCTCTCCCTTGCCCTTTAGGAGGTATTTCACCTCCTACCAGGCCATTGCCCTAATAAGAATGTATTCTTAGCTATTTTTGCCTGGTTAAATAAAGGTTTACTACTACTACACAAACATGTAGGCCTATAAAACTATAAAACACCTACTCATCAGGGTGTTGTCTGCAGGAGTTTAGGAAAGTTAAACGCTGTGAACGGTGAAACCTTTTCACCAGGTTGGTTGGTTTTTGCCTGTTGAAGAAAAGGATCTCCGCACACTTAGATCTCATTTCACTTTATTAAAGGCTAAGGCTAATCTGAGACCGAAAGCTCAGCCTTTAAAGCAGAGGTAAGCGGAATGTTTGTGTTAATATAAGTCTTAAATAGTTCTATCTTCCGACAGCAATCACTTCTATAGAGTGTTCGGTGCAAAAACTCAAAATCTTACCAAGAATATTTCTCTTATTTCTAGTCAAAGCAAATCTCATTCTACTTAAAATAAGACTCATCACATAAAAAGCAGCTTGTTTTTAGACACTTTTTACTTCTTTCAAGCAGATTTTCACTTGAAATAAGTAGAAAAATCTGATAGTGGAGCAAGTTTTTCTTTCTTATTACAAGCACAAAAAACTTACTTTCACTGGCAGATTTTTCTACTTATTTCAAGTGAAAATTAGTTTGAAACAAGTGAAAATGATCTAAAAACAAGTTCATTTTTAGGTGATGAGTTTTATTTTATATGTATATGTGACAAATAAAGTACCTTTACCTTTACCTTTACGTTTAAGTGGAAAGAGATTAGTTTTGACTAGAAATTAGACATTTTGACAAGAAATAAGACAAATATTCTTGGAAAGATTTTGAGTTTTTGCAGTGAAACACGGGTCTGTCAGTCACTCTGCTCTGCTCTGAGCCGAGGAGAAAACTTTCCTTGTATCCTACAACCTTTATCCAATGAGGAGAGAGAACGGCATAAAGGGGCGGTCCTCTCTGTGTGTGCAGCCAAGGGATGCGCCTGAATGTGGTGACGTAGGGACGAGGGCGGGGGCTGCTAACTCCATCTGCTGACAGGAAGTTAGACAAAACCACCGTATCGCTTACTTCTGCTTTAATAAAGTTCCCGCACACATGGCCAACTTGCAGAATTCATTGTATTGCAACGTTTCGGTAACCTTTTTCAAGAAAAAAAGCCTTTTTTGCACCGTTTCGGTGACCTTTTGCTTGAAAAAGTTCACCGAAATGTTGCAATACAATAAATTCTGCAAGTTGGCCATGTGTGCGGCCGGGAACTCTTCTTTTTCTAATTTGGACTTAATTGTCACCCTCCGACACCTGGCTAAGAAATAGATGTGCGAAGATTTTTGTTTTTTCTGCTTTAAAAAGGGAAATTGTATAGATCTAAGCGTGCGGAGATCTTTTTCTTCAGTTTGGACGTTTTTGATGCCTCCAGCACCTTAGCAAAGAACCAGCCGGGTGAAGCGGCAGCCCCCTTTTTGCATATGATTATTACCTGTTAAAAGGGTTTTCCATGGAGTTTCTCCTCAGTGGATGTGAGGGTCTAAGGACAGAGGATGTTGTTATAATGGGATGTAAAGCCCTTTGAGACAAATTAGTGGTAAAAACGGGCTATACAGATAAAACTGCCTTGTGGACTGACCAGAAGAATCTCTCTGTCTCCACCAGCATGAAGATGTTCAACAGCTGTGTTCAACCGCTCACATACAGTAATATCATCATCACTGTCACTGTGATGTTAGCGTAGCTGCTAATTAGGACGTAACGATGATGAAGCAGCTTTAAACGAGCTTCACTCAAATCCCCAGAAATGATCACGATGCAGTCTGGACCTCCACTTCTGTTACCTTTGTGTTTCCTCTCTCATACACTGTATGTAGATATATATATATGTGTGTGTGTGTGTGTGTGTGTGTGTGTGTGTGTGTGTGTGTGTGTGTGTGTGTGTGTGTGTGTGTGTGTGTGTGTGTGTGTGTGTGTGTGAAGCAGTAACTAACTGTGGAAGCGTTTGCAGAGCCGCTTGCTGAGCCTTAACCTTATAAACAGTGTTTTATGGCTCTAGTTTCGTGCTGAACTCAGTGAAAGCGTTTGAAGCAACGTTAAACTGATCTTAGGGGAGAGTGGGGTAAAGTGAGACACTTTTTACATTTGCTCCCCTCTAAGCGAGCTAAAATGATTTATCAGTAAAATTTACACATTTCCCATTAGAAGGGAACGAAGGGCAGTGAAAATATGATTGTTTTAAAAAAAGTGGTCTCGTGTCTCACTTTACTCCAGGTCAGGGGTAAACTGAGACAAACCAGAGAAATCAATGGGGTAAACTGATCCACTTACTTTTTCCACTCTGAAACTACCATAACAACACATGTTGTAACAGTTAGAGTTCTGACAGCTTGACAACCACACATCCCAGAACTAATGTCGGACTAGTAGCAGAATCATGGGGATTGGTCAATTAAGCACTTTTGTTTTCTCAACACAAAGTGACTCAAGAACAAAATCAAATACAACAGTTAATTAACATTCAAATGACAGATAGAGTTAGATAGTCTGGGGGTCAGATTGTAGGTCCCAACAATGGTGACCATTTTGATCAAAAGTCCTCTTGTGTGTGGGGGGAGTTGACAAAGTGGAATGTGACTAAAATTGAGTTAATTAACCAATAAAGAAGTGAGCTGACTGAGAGCACTTAGCATAACAAAGCAGTGCGGCTACAGATCATGTTTGATCATGCGAGATTTCTGGCTTGGGGGACGAGATTCTTTTCTCTCCCATTTTAGAAAAAACGACCTCTCTTAGAAATTCAGGCTAATTTTCAGCCAGCATCATCACATGGTTTTATGTGTTGGTAGTTCATCATCATGTATCATAGAAGTTTTTCTACCTGAATCAACAGTTGATTAAGTTGACAGCAAGAAAATTTACTTTTACATGCAAAAATCATATTTTTATGAAAAAAACATGCTTTCCACAGCATCATGAGGTCCTCTCCTTCATGGCCATGGGGGAATGGAAGGGGCTTGAAAACATAATGGTCACATGACCAAAAATGTGTTCCGTTTTCTAGATACAGGGGGTGTCTCACATTACCCCACTCTCCCCTACTTAGAAACCAAGTGACCACAAGAAGCTTCGCTGTAACATTCAAGTGTTTTCAACGGTCCTGCGATTGCTTACAGATGTGCGACTGCGTGGTCGACACAGCTGCTTAGCAAAACAAACACAAACAGACAGAAGATGAAGAATGAACCGACTGCACAGTCGCAGAGCAGAGCAGCGATCTCTGTAGTGAACCGAAGGAAAGCAAAGTGATTGATCTGTATTTCTCCCTGCGCTGCCATGCTGCAGGATGTTTTCACTTCATGTTAGTTTCACATCAACAAGCTGAGACTCAGAGAAACTCATCCAGAGGAACTCATCCAGAGGAACTCATCCAGAGGAACTCATCAGTCAGTCTGCCGGTTCAACGGCCACCACGACCTCACAGGGATCCGCTGTCCACCATCTGATTGAGATATTATTGGCTGTTTACGCAGCAAATTCCAAAGCAGTGAAAGATATCACCAAGGCATTACAATATTTAATTTCACTTTTCCTGTTGTCCAATAACAACACGGAGGAATCGAGTCCTCGGCTGCTCCGAAACCACAGAGACTGAGAGAGGCCAGTAGAGGAAATATGTTTCTGTGGTCGACTCACACACCGAGGCCACGTGGGACTCTGAATAACACCGTCCAGAATAACGCATGTGATATGATAGAGGAGTCTAAAGCCCTATTCGCACGGGATCAGTTTTACCTGGGGACCTCAGGTAATTAGTAGTAATTGCAGAGGACACCTGTGATCTTAATCCCGTGTGAATGCGCCATGTCAGTAATTTGTAAAGTAAAAATTCCCCCGCAAATGACCTAGGCTACTATATTTCACCAAAGGCCGACGTCTCGTGGTAAAACTAGTCCCGTGCCAATCTGCATCTCAGTAATTGAGGGGCATTTTTTGTTTTTGTTGTTTTTATTGCGCGCCTTTTCTACTTCTTCCCCGGTTGAAACCAAACTGTGAAACAAATGCGGTGGAAATTATGAGCGGAGCAAACACGGGCTGGTATCGGTGCTAGAGACCCATTTAAATAAACAGCTCAGATCCATAAAAATAGCAAAATTTCGGAGGATATTGAGATGGATGACATGCAACAGGTTTAATACAGATGCCATGACGGCCCGTTATCGTGACAACAACTGCACTGTTGTGAAGTCATGTTGCTGCTTTGACATTTTATTAGGGCCACGGGCCATCGCACCGGGCACTGAGGGATCAGTACCAAATTTTGGTTCGCTACTAGACATATTATATATCAAAACGTGCTGTTTGATCGGGATTGGTGTGCTATTACTTTTCTCAACAGTTTCCGAATTTTTCTAAAAACTGCTCAAAATTTAGCATTGAAGTCAATGGGACGTGCGAAAAAAAAAGAGCGAAAAAGACCAATCATTGGAGTTTTACCAACGTCTACTGCTCAGGCATACTTTCACCTACTCCATTTAAACTTTAAACAGTAGACACAAGTCTTGTGTATTGGTGTATTACTCCACGTTTTGATAGGTCATATAGTTTTTGATCAATCCCTGTTCAATGACCATGATCATTTTTGGAGAAATTCTGAGATTATAATGGGTGTGTATACACCAATTCGGCGAAATAACCGTTAGTGGAGCAGCCGCCATTACTGCGGTGACAGCTCCCAGTCAGGCAGCGATGGGTTCTGTGCGCGAAGCATTTGAATGCAGGCGCCATGAAGTGGACCTGTTCTCTTCTGTAAATATGTCTAGGAAGGCTGGGAGGACATGTGCCGTCCTCGGCTGCTCTAATATCAGCAACACACAGCCCCTTACTTCAGGAGGAGTGTCCGTGTTTAGACCGTAACGTTACGTACAGCGTGTCAGCAGCAGCAGCAGCAGCAGTCACAGCTGACCTGTACCTGGCTACTCTCCCTTCTCACCGTTACCTTCACATCGTGGTAAAAGTGGACGGTCTGTGAATGTCTCACTGATCCCTTCAACATGATGTGATCATGGTCGTCTAAAAGCCGGTGTAAAATATGTCCGACCCATCCGGAGCTCAGGTCATTTTGACCATCAATCAGAGACCTGTCCTGTAATTGACGTTTTTTCTGATCATCTGAGGCTGTTCAACTGATCAATAAAATATTATTGAATATCTAAAACAAAGCACAAGTTGTTGTTGTTTTTATTCATGTAGCCTGTCCACATGATTAAATATCGCTGCTGGCTTGCTAACGTCAGCACGCATAACGTACCGGTATGTTATATCGTTTATGATACAGTCTCTTATCTCCCTGTTACTCTAATCCTTCCTGCTAATCGCTCAAACAAATGATTAGTTCCTAAATTAATATCGGTATTCATGTAAGATACCTTAATCAGTTACTGGGGGGCACTAAACATCACCAATGCAGCCTATTTATGATGCTGTCATAGAGAATCAGTTTACTATGACTGACGTATGTCACCGCAGCAATGGCGCCGCCGCAAGATGGCGGCGTACACAAGTCACTCGCCGAATTCGTGTATTGCACGGAATGTTCGTGTCAGAGTGGGTGACATCATCGGTTAGAGTGGGAGAGATGCCAGAAAAACTCCAGATTTTTTCTCTTTCCACACTCGGCCCGGCCACAATTTACACTCTACACACATAATTTTTTCAGAATTTGTAGACACACTTGTTCTGTTTCTCATCATGTGCTCAAAATATCAGAGAGACTTACAGAATTTACAGAATAAGCCTCTGAGTGCGGCCACGTCTGTCCCTGCTCCTCATTGACTCCAATACAAATATTTTCTGAGACAAGCAGAACGGCCTGATGTTTTAAAACTGCCAGCGTCTCCAAAATATTTACTGTAGAAACACCAAATCGTACCACATTTTTCAGGAAGTACTTAGAGCAACGTTGATCTGTGTTTTGTTCTGATAGGAGTTACCGTTTTGTCACAGTAAGCCTAAATGTGAGACCGGTGCAGAGGCAGAAAATGGCTCTTTTTCTCCACGTTTCTGTCTGTCTCAGCCTGCGGGGGCCCCTATCGCCGTGGTAACCTCTTTGATCCTCAGGCCAGAGCTCGTTAACTTCATAAACAATCCACCTGGCGCTCGTTTAAATGTTTATAAACACAGACACAGCTAAATCAGACTGACACAGGATGCAGCTCATAGTCACACACACACACACACACACACACACACACACACACACACACACACACACACACACACACACACACACACACACACACACACTTAACCTAATGTGGTTACAGCTCCTCCATATCAGTGCTTATAGAAAGATGATCATGTGTCTGTCTGATCAGCTCTGTCTTGACCTTAAGATCGTGGGTTTGATTCCCATGTTGACACAGATGGCAAAACCGGCAGTAGCCCCGTGGCCCATTCAAAATTTCCCCAGAGGAAATTTTCTAGTTTACATTTGCTTCGCACATGGATGTGACAGCAGCGGATGTTACGACGTGCAGCTTTGACGTCATATCGGAGCCTTGAAGCAGAAGTAAGCGATCCGGTGGTTTTGGCTAATGCTGCGTTCCAGGCAGGCTTTTGAAACCGTAAATTACAGCTTCAAGTCACGACTTACGACTTTGTAGCGTTTCAGGCAACCCACTCGTGTTTCTCTGACTTGTTTTACCTGTGAAAGTCACTATAACGGCAACTCGTAACTTCTGACCTGTGAACTCGTACCAGATCGAACTGGTACGACTTCACAGGTCGGAAAAACACGAGTTACGAGTTTCCTTGAACGCACCATAACAGTCCTCGTCCCTACGTCACCACATTCAGGCGCATCCCTTGGCTGCACACACAGAGAGGACTGCCCCTTTATGCCGTTCTCTCTCCTCATTGGATAAAGGTTGTAGGATACAAGGAAAGTTTTCTCCTGGGCTCAGAGCAGAGCAGAGTGACTGACAGACCCGTGTTTCAGACCAAACACTCTATAGAAGTGATTGCTGTCGGAAGATACAACTATTTAAGACTTAGATTAACACAAAAATATCGCTTACTTCTGCTTTAATGTCAGTAAATTCAAGTGAAATACAGACTTCACTTATCCCGTGCAAATGCACCGCAAGAAACACAGACGTGGGGGGGGAATTTACACATCACCAGACGTCCCCAGGTAATACTAGTCCCGTGCGAATAGGGCTTAAACTCATCACACAGACCTGGTCATGTATGTAGTATAACCTCTGATAAACATGTGTATTAGCAGGTTTGTTGTGTGGAGTGTGATTCCCCCGTGGCGGAGCAGAGCGGTTAAAGACGCTCAGTAATAAAACAAACTCCTCTGAGTCTGACATGAAAAAGCCTGACAGAGATGTCTAAGAACCTGAATAATCAGCTTACATTGGAGCTAAGTGGGACCAGAGGGGGGAGGACTCGTGTTTGCTTTCCACTTTCAGCTCTGGCTCAGAGTCAGGCCACCTTGAAGAGTCTGAAAACCATTATCCACCAGGACTGTTGGTCAAAAGTGCAGCGTGAGGATAGGATATCAGAGCGCCGAGGCCGCCGCCGAGCGGAGCCTCACGCAGACAGAGTGATGAGGAGGAGGAGGAGGAGGAGGAGATATCGTGCGAGAAGCAGAGAAACTGAGACTAACAGAAGTTCAACACAACACGCCTTCTGCTCATGACAGCTCAGTTACAGCCATGTCGTCCATGTGCATCTATTTATTTAAAGGGATCCCCATTAGCTGATGCCAATGGAACAAGCTAGTCTTCCTGGGGTCTGAAGAACCTTACATCGAAAAGAGATGTAAAAAACATATCACATTTTCAATATCACATCAGTCAAATAGACATCTTAATACATCGTGTTTGCAGTAATACTTACAACAGCACGTTGGTGCTGTGAAATCGTACATTCTACGCCTTACATTTGATTGCATTTAAACAAGTTGGTAGTCGTCTTAATATCAGTCATTCATTTAACAGGAACAAAACAGACGGGACGAAAAAGAGAAAAGATATTGTACTTATTATACCTGCCAGACTGGATTATTGCTCAGCTGTTAAATAGTTCATTCTTACACTGCAAAAACTCAAAATCTTTCCAAGAATATTTGTCTCATTTCTAGTCAAAACTAATCTCTTTCCACTTAACTCATTGAGTGCCATTGACGTCTATGGACGTCAATCAAAATCCAACGCTTGAGTGCCATTGACGTCCATAGACGTCAAATGCACTTTTCTGCGGCTGGTAAATGGGGACGCTCTCGCGCACACTGTGAGTAATTTTGGGGCTTCTGGGATGTGTAGAACGAAGAAGACTGTAGATCAGAGCAAGAAGTGAAGAAGAAGGAGAAGACGAGCGCGATCGGTACAGAGATAAAAAAAAGTCTGAAAAAGTTTCTATTTCTAGAGAAAAACGACGTGCAGAGCCTGGAACAAGTGTAACGTGGAGCTGGAGGAAAGCTTAGCCACGGTGCTATTAGCATAGCTCCAGCATGAAGTGATCGGAGGAGGCAGGAAAGGTAAACTCATCTAGATGATCAGCACCGAAATGCCGAAGCGGAGGCGGATCGCGGAGTCAGTTTCACCAGTTGCTGTAAACCGACGTGACGACGAACCGAGAGATCAGCGCGGTGCGTCGCTGCCGCGGCCGCTTCCAGCAGAGAGGCTGAAGACGCCATGACGTCTCCCTCCCTCCTTCAGAGACGAGGGGAAGCAGCAGGAGGAGAAGGAGGAGAGGAGAGGGGAGGGGGTGGAGGGGGAGGGGGGCGTAGGAGAGGCAGCAACTGCTCGTACTTGTTGTATTTTAGTTGTTGTTGTTGTTGTTGTTGTTGTTTTTTGTTTAGTCTTTTTTTTTTTTTTTTTTGGGGGGGGGGGGGGGGGGGGGGGGTGAAAAAAACATGTGAAATGAAATTTTCAGACGTCTTACATATTTTTGAAGCCAAAATTAAAACGGATAAATCACTATTTTTCTTGAGAGACTCTCTTTCACAAAAATGCATTTTTCTCAGCTTTCTAGAAAAAAAGTGGTATTTTTGGTGCAACCAGGCTCTATTCAACTTAAGATAAATCAAGAATGGAACAAGGTACAAACAAATGGTTTTTCCCTAGTTAAATAGAGAGTCTCCTCTTTCCTTTGAGCTGTTTGGTGTTTTCAGAGTCATAGTACAAAATACTCTCTGGGGCTTGACATATTACTCAGAATGCCCCAAAACGCTGGCACCTGGCACTGACCTTTTTATAAAAGGTCTGGCACTCAATGAGTTAAAATAAGACTCATCACCTAAAAATGAACTTGTTTTTAGATAATTTTCATTTGTTTCAAACAAATTTTCACTTGAAATAAGTAGAAAAATCTGCCTGTTCTGCCCTGAATATGTTTAATATGTTTAAAAGACACTCAAAATGACATTGAAATGTTAATTTACTGTTTTCTACGTTTATATGTATTTCCGGCGCTTTTATTTTGAAAATCTCCCGAACCGGATGTAGGAAGTAAAGACGTAAACGAGAGGAAAAACGAGTGTGTGTACATCGTCTCACGGCCGCATCAATGCAGTTATCTCTCAGAAAGCAATGGTTGTAAGTGTTACACATAGTTTACAGGTTTGATAAGATGTGTTGATATATTTCAAGGGTATTTTGTGTATAAAAGTAACGGTTTAATGCCGTGCTTGTGTGACAGTAGTGTATATACTTACTTGCTAAGTTGCTTTGTTTTTTAGCCTGCTGTGCTAATACCTGTTGAGTTAATATGAAGCAGTCAACACGTTGATACTGATATTTACATGACTGTTTATTAAGACACTTTTTTGTATCTTTCTTTTCTAGTTTTACACCGAATTCAGTGCAGTCAGAAATGCTGACTTAATGTGTAAGAAGATATTAAAGGAGCAAGCCGCTCACTTCCTGGCTCTTGAATAAGGAGTTTGGCTGGCTGTTTAATCTGTGTTCACGCAGGAGCATAACACATAGAGAGAACAGTACAGTAAAAAACCATATCATCAGAGGGATTCGCCTGCTGCAGTTATGGAAGCCCAGACAACGCAGAAGGATGAAAAGGCAGCGTCAGAGGCCAGCTCAAAGCGCACATCTTCCTCCAAGCATTCAGTGGCTAGCGCTGCTGCTAAGGCCAGAGCCGCAGCTGAAGCTGCACGCACCAGAGTCGCATATGGACAAAAAGAGCTGGAATTGAAAAAGCAAAGAGCCAAATTGGATTTGGAAAAAGCTACAATAGAAGCGGATCTAGAAGCACTAGGACTTGAAAAAACAGCTGCTGCTGCTAACGCAGAGGCTGAGATTTTGGAAGCTGCAGCACGATCAGAATATGAGGACATAGGCAGTGTCCTCAGGAGTGACGTCTCACCACAGGTAATTAAACAGCGAACAGAGGCATATCTGGACCATCAAGCTCAGACCAGCTTCAGTCCTAACACACCTGCCCCAGACACACTGTTCCCTCCCCATATAAAAAAGACACAGCCATTGACAACGCAGGAGCCCCCTGAGTTAAGCCCCATCCACCGTCATGATGGTTCACCCACAACACCAACGCACATAAAGACTTCTACTATAGCTCCAGCTGCTAACATGATAGACTTTGCTAAATATCTGGCACGCAGGGAGTTAGTAACTACAGGTCTTACCAAGTTTGATGACCAGCCTGAGAGCTTCAGAGCGTGGCAGTCCTCCTTCTATAACGCCACTCAAGACTTAGACCTAACAGCTGGTGAAGAGTTAGATCTCCTGGTAAAATGGCTAGGAAAGGAATCATCTGAACACATTAAAATAATTCGAGCAGTACATGTCACTAACCCTGAAGCCGCACTTCAGATGTCTTGGACAAGGCTCAGAGAGTGCTACGCCACCCCTGAAGTGATAGAGAGCGCTCTATTCAAGCGGTTGGACAATTTTCCTCGTCTCACTTCAAGGGAGAACATTAAACTAAGAGAACTTAGTGACCTGCTCATGGAGCTGCTCTCAGCCAAAGACGATGGGTACTTACCTGGACTCAGCTACCTTGATACACCTCGGGGCATTAACCCCATCGTCGAAAAGCTGCCAATAAACCTGCAAGAAAAATGGCTGTCTACTGGGTCAAGATATAAAGAACATTATGCTGTAAGTTCTCCTTCTTTGCTGACTTTGTCAACGGTGAGGCAAAAGCTAGAAATGACCCCAGCTTTGTCGTGATGAACAACAGCCGCACTCATTTCCGTAATGAGAGGCCCATAGCAAAGCATGATGGTGTGAGAACAACTATAGCCGTCCACAAGACAGACTTGTCAGCAGCAGCAGGTCCAAACTCAATGTATAGAGCAGAGATGGAGAAGAGAAACAGTGGTGATCCAGCTAAATACTGCCCACTTCACAATAAAGCTCATCCTCTGGAAAAGTGCAGAGCCTTTAAAATGAAGCCGCTGACAGAACGCAAAAGACTGCTAAGAGAGCACAGACGATGTTTTAGGTGCTGCTCTGCAACTCACATGGCCAAAGACTGTTCTGTGGAGCTGAACTGCTACGAGTGTGAGAGTGATCGACACTGCACAGCCATGCATCCAGACATACACCTCTCACCAGCAGCGTCATCTGTGACTGAGCCAGACACAGAGCAGCAAAGCAACACGCCTTCAGAGGTTACGTCACGGTGCACTGAAGTCTGCGGAGAAGGTCTCCCAGCACGATCTTGTGCAAAGATATGCTTGGTTCAAGTTTTCCCACAAGGACCGCTCAGTCAAGATGTACGCCATCCTTGACGACCAAAGCAATCGCTCGCTGGCTAGAGCTGAGTTTTTCCAGCTGTTTGGTATCCAAGGCAACGCTTCACCCTACCTGATGAGAACATGCGCCGGCACTGTTGAAATGACTGGAAGGAAGGCAGTCGGTTTCCAGGTACAAGCAATAAATGGTGAAGTGTGTTTAGACTTACCGCCACTCATTGAATGTAATGAAATCATGAGCAATCGATCAGAAATCCCCTCACCAGAGGTCGCTCTTTCCCACGCTCACCTGAGACCTGTGGCGCCTTACATCCCAGAGCCTGATCCTGAGGCGCAGATCCTGATCTTACTGGGGAGAGACCTCATACGTGTCCACAAGGTGAGGCAACAAATCAGTGGGCCCCACGATGCACCCTTTGCCCAGCGTTTGGATTTAGGGTGGGTTATAGTGGGGGAAGTTTGTATTGATAGTGCTCACAAACCCACTGTAGCTGTCTTCAAGACCAACGTCCTGCAGAACGGACGTCCATCCTATCTGACGCCTTGTCAGAAACACATCAGCGTCAAAGAAAAAGTGAGCTACGGCGGGGAGCACAGACACGGCACCTCTACTCACCTCTCCAGCTGTTCTGGCAACGGTGTGGCAGCTCAAGACAAGCTTGGAAGCAGTGTGTTCGTGAGAACAGAGAATGATGACAAACCTGCCTTGTCTTTCGAGGATGAAACATTTTTGAAGGTCATGGAAAAGGAGTTTCACAGAGATGAAAAGAACAGCTGGACTGCTCCTCTACCTTTCCGGTCCGCCAGGCCACGCCTCCCTAATAACCGTGCTCAAGCCCTCTCCCGTCTCCACTCCTTGCGGCGTACACTGACCAAAAATCCTGAAATGAAAGAACAGTTTGTTGCCTTTATGGAGAGGCTTTTTGTAAACAAACATGCTGAAGAAGCTCCCCTTCTTCCTGAGAGTGCAGAGTGCTGGTACTTACCCATTTTCGGAGTGTACCATCCCCAAAAGCCGGGTCAGATACGAGTTGTATTTGATTCGAGCCCACAAGAAAATGGCATCTCTCTTAACAACGTCCTGCTTTCAGGCCCTGACTTAAATAACTCGCTCCTGGGAGTGCTGCTCAGATTCAGAAAAGAACCGGTCGCACTGACTGCTGACATCCAACAAATGTTCTATGGATTCTTGGTGAGAAAAGACCACAGAGACTACTTAAGATTCCTCTGGCACAAGGATAACGATCTGACTAAGGAAGTGATGGAGTTCAGGATGCGAGTACATGTGTTCGGGAACAGCCCTTCGCCGGCAGTCGCGATATACGGCCTCCGGAGAGCTGCCCAAGAAGGCGAACAAAAGTACGGCTCTGACTCTCGCCACTTCGTTGAGCGACACTTTTATGTGGATGATGGGCTCATCTCCCTCCCATCTGAGACTGAAGCCATCGATCTGCTCAAGCGCACTCAAGCTTCGCTGGCAGAATCAAATCTGAAACTGCATAAAATCGCCTCAAACAGTGTCACAGTGATGCAAGCCTTCACACCTGACGACCTGGCTGCAGGCCTGAGAGACCTAGGCCTCGACAAAGAAGAGCTTCCAGTGCAAAGAAGTCTCGGTTTGTGCTGGAACATAGACTCTGACACTTTCACATTTAAAGTGGCAGTCAACGACAAGCCATTCACTCGCCGTGGAGTGCTATCCACCGTCAATAGCCTCTTCGACCCATTGGGCTTGGTTGCGCCAGTGACCATTAAAGGGCGAGCTTTGCTCAGAGAACTTTCTGCCGACATTCACGAGTGGGACACTGAACTTCCTGCAGACAAGTTAACAAATGGGAAACATGGAAAGAATCATTAAAGGACCTGAGTGCACTACATCTTCCCCGCTCCTACATACAACAGTCTCTCTCCAGTGCCACATACACAGAGTTATGTCTTTTTTCTGATGCTTCAAACTGGGCAATAGGGGCAGTAGCATACCTCAGAGTTGTCATGACAGATGGACAGTGTCGAGTTGGCTTTGTGCTCGGAAAAGCTAAGCTGGCTCCTCAACCCGAGCCCACCATCCCTCGCCTCGAACTGTGTGGAGCTGTGCTGGCCGTCGAGATGGCTGAACTGATCCTCGACGAGCTTGACCACAAACCAGATGCAGTGAGGTTCTATTGTGACAGTAAAGTTGTCCTTGGTTATACAGTACAGACCAAAAGTTTGGACACACTCAATGCATTTCCTTTATTTTCATGACTATTTACATTGTAGATTCTCAGTGAAATTCCACTAATGAACCCTGACAAGGCACACTGACACCTGTGAAGTGAAAACCATTTCAGGTCAGGTTCACCTCTTGAAGCTCATCAAGATAATGCCAAGAGTGTGCAAAGCAGTAATCAGAACAAAGGGGGGCTACTTTGAAGAAACTAGAATTGGTGGGGGCAGAGATAGAGGAGGAGGAGGAAGAAGGAGAGGAAGAAGAAAAGAAGAAAGAGAAGACAAAGAAGAAAAGACGTGTTTTCAGTTATTTCATACTTTTTTGTTAATTCCACATGTGTTCATTCATAGTTTTGGTGCCTTCAGTGAGAATAAAGGAAACACATTGAATGAGAAGGTGTGTCCAAACTTTTGGCCTGTACTGTATATACAATGAATCAAAGCGATTCTTTGTGTATGTACACAACCGTGTTCACCGTATACGCAAGACAACTTCCCCTCAACAGTGGCATTATGTGCCTACAGGTCAAAATCCAGCCGACCTGGCCACCAGATCTGTTCCAGCGTCTCAACTTACCAACAGCATGTGGTTTACAGGGCCAGAGTTCCTTCACAAACCGTTTCTGGCTGAAACACAGGAGACCTTTAAGTTGGTGGATCCTGAAACAGATGCAGATGTGAGACCCCAAGTGACCACCCTTGCTACCTGCATCAGTGAATGTAAACTTACCTCAGGACGCTTCCAACGCTTCTCCACTTGGGGGTCTTTGCTGAGAGCAGTTTCCTTCTTGATCCATCAAACTCGTTCATTCAGATCTGACTCACCAGCTACATGTAAAGGGTGGCATCGATGCAGCAGACTTCGTACTCCAGAAGAGCTGACAGCAGCTAAGCGGTTCATACTCACGTCTGTTCAAAGAGATGCTTATCCAGAAGAGTACACTGCACTGCAAGAAAACAGAGAAATTTCAAGAACAAGTGCAATCCTGAACCTCGATCCGTCCATGAATGATGGCCTCTTACGGATCGGAGGACGTCTGAGACATGCATCAATCAGTCCAGAGGTGAGAAATCCAATCATTCTCCCGAAACAAAGTCACGTAACAACACTACTGGTGAATCATTATCACATGAAAGTTGAACACCAAGGGCGACAATTCACCGAGGGTGCAATCAGGGCTGCAGGCCTGTGGATTGTTGCTGGCAAGAGGCTGATAAGTTCAGTCCTTCATCGTTGTGTAACCTGCCGCAAGCTGAGGGGAAGACTTGAGGTCCAAAAGATGGCCGACCTCCCTCCAGAGCGCCTGAGCTCATCAGCGCCATTCACCTATGTAGGATTGGACGTTTTCGGCCCCTGGGAGGTTCTCACCCGACGCACCAGAGGTGGCGCAGCTCAGAGTAAGCGCTGGGCCATACTTTTTACATGCATGAGTACCCGAGCTGTGCATGTAGAAGTCATAGAGTCCATGGATACAGCCAGCTGCATCAACGCCCTCCGAAGGTTTTTCGCTTTAAGAGGGCCAGCGAAGCAGCTGAGATCAGATCGGGGCACAAACTTTATCGGAGCCAGTTCTGAACTGGGCATGAGACCGGATGATCCGAAGCAAACCAGCACTTTGAAGTACTTACATGAGAATGGTTGCACATGGGAATTCAACCCCCCGCACGCATCCCACATGGGAGGGGTGTGGGAGCGCATGATTGGCGTGACCCGGAGGATACTCGATGCCATGTTGCTGCGAACCAAACATGCTCACCTGACTCATGATGTGCTCTGTACTTTAATGGCAGAGGTGTGTGCTATAATCAACGCCAGACCTTTAGTCCCGGTCTCCTCTGATCCCTCCTCTCCAATGCTGCTGACCCCTGCTATGCTCTTGACCCAAAAACCAGGTGTGTCTCCTCCACACGGCAGTTTCGGGGAAAAGGATCTTTTCAAGTGTCAATGGAGACAGGTGCAGGCACTTGCCAATGAGTTTTGGAGTCGATGGAGAACTGAATAACCTCCACACCCTTCAGCCAAGGCGTAAGTGGCACACAGCATGTCGCAACCTGGAGGTCGGAGACATTGTGCTACTTAAACAGACTGATTCCCCCCGCAACGAGTGGCCTATGGGTCTGGTCACATCTACCAGTCCAAGCGGTGACGGGAAAGTCCGCAAAGTTGAGGTCAGGACAACATCACATGACAAAGTAAAGACATTCTTAAGGCCTGTCACTGAAGTGGTCTTACTCCTGGCAAAGGAAAGCCAGAGGTCAAATCAGGACAGTTAAGTCTTAAGTGGCATCAGTAAATGCCAGACGGGGAGTGTTCTGCCCTGAATATGTTTAATATGTTTAAAAGAAACTCAAAATGACATTGAAATGTTAATTTACTGTTTTCTACGTTTATATGTATTTCCGGCGCTTTTATTTTGAAAATCTCCCGAACCGGATGTAGGAAGTAAAGACGTAAACGAGAGGAAAAACGAGTGTGTGTACATCGTCTCACGGCCGCATCAATGCAGTTATCTCTCAGAAAGCAATGGTTGTAAGTGTTACACATAGTTTACAGGTTTGATAAGATGTGTTGATATATTTCAAGGGTATTTTGTGTATAAAAGTAACGGTTTAATGCCGTGCTTGTGTGACAGTAGTGTATATACTTACTTGCTAAGTTGCTTTGTTTTTTAGCCTGCTGTGCTAATACCTGTTGAGTTAATATGAAGCAGTCAACACGTTGATACTGATATTTACATGACTGTTTATTAAGACACTTTTTTGTATCTTTCTTTTCTAGTTTTACACCGAATTCAGTGCAGTCAGAAATGCTGACTTAATAATAAATAATAATAATAAATTTTATTTATAAGCGCTTTTCCAAAAGCTCAAAGACACTTTACATACAATAAATGCGGTTAAGAACACAAGACATTCAATTAAAAGCAGCAGAGACAGTATAAAACATAGAGAACAATATAAAACACACACAGAAATTATGTATTAAAAGCTGATTTAAAAAGGTGTGTTTTTAACATGGTCTTGAAAGTTGGGAGGTGAGTGCAGGTGCGGATGGGTTTGGGGAGTGAGTTCCAGAGGGAGGGGGCAGTGATGGAGAAGGCTCTGTCCCCCCAGGTTCGGTGCTTGGTCCGTGTGGGTAGTGACAGGATGTTTCCTTCGGATGAGCGGAGGTCGCGGGAGGGGGTGTGGTGATGGAGCAGGTCTGTGAGGTAGGGGGGGGGGCAGGTTATTAAGTGCTGTAATGTGTAAGAAGATATTAAAGGAGCAAACCGCTCACTTCCTGGCTCTTGAATAAGGAGTTTGGCTGGC
This sequence comes from Trachurus trachurus, assembly GCF_905171665.1. NCBI lineage: Eukaryota > Metazoa > Chordata > Actinopteri > Carangiformes > Carangidae > Trachurus > Trachurus trachurus. The sequence continues at coordinate 549,942 of NC_139893.1, forward strand.
TGTTTAATCTGTGTTCACGCAGGAGCATAACACATAGAGAGAACAGTACACTGCCAGTGAAAGCAAGTTTTTTGTGTTTGTAATAAGAAAGAAAACTTGATCCACTGTCAGATTTTTCTACTTATTTCAAGTGAAAATCTGTTTGAAAGAAGTAAAAAGTGTCTAAAAACAAGCTGCTTTTTATGTGATGAGTCTTATTTTAAGTAGAATGTGATTTGTTTTGACTAGAAATAAGACAAATGTTCTTGGTAAGATTTTGAGTTTTTGCAGTGTAGATGGAATTTGAAGGGATCAGTTATTCCACAGCTTGATGGCACCAAAGATAAGTGTCCTTTTCAAAGCGTTGGATTTGGGGCATGGTTGTTATTTGACCATCATCTGCTGATCTAGTTAATGACGATGAATTTGACTCCATCTGATAACTTGATGATGTAAAAGCTCAGGTTTGGTGGAATAGACATATATATATGTATAGCTGAAGAATGTGACTGTACTGCAAGTGTTTGGTTTCACAGAGACAAAAGGCGTCTTCACACCGCCGTGATGTCATCCAGAGCGTCCGTCCGTCCGTCTGAAGTTACTGCAGTTACCGAAGTTACTGAAGTTACCGCAGTTACCGAAGGTACCAAAGTTACCGAAGTTACCGCAGTTACCGAAGTTACCGCAGTTACCGAAGTTACCGCAGTTAACGAAGTTACCGCAGTTACCGAAGTTACCGAAGTTACCGAAGTTACCGCAGTTACCGAAGTTACCGAAGTTACCGAAGTTACCGCAGTTACCGAAGTTACTGAAGTTACCGAAGTTACAGAAGTTACCGAAGTTACCGCAGTTAACGAAGTTACCGCAGTTACCGAAGTTACCGCAGTTACCGAAGTTACCGCAGTTACCGCAGTTAACGAAGTTACCGCAGTTACCGCAGTTACCGAAGTTACCGCAGTTAACGAAGTTACCGCAGTTACCGAAGTTACCGAAGTTACCGAAGTTACCGCAGTTACCGCAGTTAACGAAGTTACCGCAGTTACCGAAGTTACCGCAGTTACCGAAGTTACCGAAGTTACCGCAGTTAACGAAGTTACCGAAGTTACCGCAGTTACCGAAGTTACCGAAGTTACCGCAGTTACCGCAGTTAACGAAGTTACCGCAGTTACCGAAGTTACCGCAGTTACCGAAGTTACCGCAGTTACCGCAGTTACCGCAGTTACCGCAGTTACCGAAGTTACCGCAGTTACCGAAGTTACCGAAGTTACCGCAGTTACCGAAGTTACCGAAGTTACCGCAGTTACCGCAGTTACCGAAGTTACCGCAGTTACCGAAGTTACCTCAGTTACCTTCATTGTTTATTGTTGTATTGTATTCTTTGGATCCCCATCAGTCTACATAAAGATGGAGACTATTCTTCCTGGGCTCCACATTGAATCAAACACTTGTTTCAACAATACAGTGTTTATACAAAGAATTACATACAATCATTCATCCTGAATAAACAAGATTATAGAAATGCATATTAAAGCAATACTTACCGATCTGGCATTTCACTCAGCACAGCACAAACATTTGAAAATCAACAGCTCCACCTCCCTCACAAGTCCCACCCACCTCTCCCTCCTGCCGCATCTCCACGAGCCCCCTCCCTCCCTGCTGCATGCGTTGGCATGGCAACGGTAAACAGAACAGGAACGCGAGTGAAACGGGAACAACACAAACAAACACAACACCGGAGTTTTAAACCGTATAAACGGACTCAGTGATGATGACTGATGAGTTTTATAATAAACTGTTGTTAGCCTACTGCTACTGGAGACGCAGGGGAAGTGATTGTTACAGATTACAGTTCTCAACGAGCCGGGCTGGCGGCCGGACCAGCGCCACCTGATGCGCTGGTTCAGGGCCAAAATAAATCCAGACCGAGCCGAGTCGAGCCGCGCCGGTCCGGAGTTCAACCGGGTCCGGACCGCTGAGAACTCACAGAGCTAACAGTAGCCTAGCCGTTAGCACAGAGCTAACAGTAGCCTAGCCGTTAGCACAGAGCTAACAGTAGCCTAGCCGTTAGCACTGGATGCTTTATAGACACATGTGACTTCCTGTGTTTACGTATCACTCGGGGCTGATCACTATCAACGTTACAACATGAAACTCCACGACCAGCTGCGGCTGCAGTTATTGGTCTTTTAAAAAACTATTTATTTCCAAAAACCTTCTTTCTAGTGTGTTGTGACTCTAGTCTCCTCTGCTCTCTGTGTCCTGCTACTGCTCTGTCAATAAGCGTTCTTCCTGGTCGGGAGGGGGGAGAGGAGGAGAGGGGTGCACAAAGTGATTACATATTAAGTAGGTTCGGTCGCTCGTCAAATCTTATTAATCGGACCGAATAATATTATTGGTCAGACTTTTCTCAGAATTATATGAGAATGAAAAAATGATGAGTTTTTAACCCTGTTGGGTTTCTCTTACATTTTAATGTATCATCTGATTATTAATAGCATTTTAACTTAGACAAAGAAATGTGCAAAAGTTCCAGAAAGGTAAGTATTGCTTTAAGTAGCACAATGTAAATGAGTTAACATGATCTAGAGGAATAATATAGTTTTTTACATGATTATAAAATAGTTACATGATTATAGAAGAGTATACATGAGATAACCTAAAGCATAAATGTTCAACGCAGGTGTAATAACATGCTTGAATTCAACTTAAAGGGACAACGAGGAGTTTCTATTTGGTTATAAAAAAGTCTGATATTAATGTGGATGAATCTCCGTTACCACTTGTTAATGGTCCATTTTAGATAAATCTATGGTTTTGTCTCTATGGTTATTTTGTTATTATTAGTGGTGGTGGAAATGCTGGGCGAGCCGACCAGCGTTTCTTTACTTTCGGTTTCGTGGCGAGTCATGAGAATAACGCCGCCGAATCTCCGTTTATGGTGGGAACTACGACGGTATGTGATCGTCTTCCAACCTCTGACTTTAATTCTTGATGAATGAAAACATGAGTCTGTCTTGCGCCGGTCAAAGAATTTCACGGTGCGGAGGCTCATAAATGTAGTGTGGAAACACTTCACTTTTACAAAACTCCTCGTTGTCCCTTTAACATGATTGTTTAAAGCAGAAGTAAGTGATATTTTTGTGTTAATCTAAGTCTTAAATAGTTGTATCTTCCGACAGCAATCACTTCTATAGAGTGTTTGGTCTGAAACACGGGTCTGTCAGTCACTCTGCTCTGCTCTGAGCCCAGGAGAAAACTTTCCTTGTATCCTACAGTTTTTATCCAATGAGGAGAGAGAACGGCATAAAGGGGCAGTCCTCTCTGTGTGTGCAGCCAAGGGATGCGCGTGAATGTGGTGACGTAGGGACGAGGACTGTTATGGTGCGTTCAAGGAAACTCGTAACTCGTGTTTTTCCGACCTGTGAAGTCGTACCAGTTCGATCTGGTACGAGTTCACGGGTCAGAAGTTACGAGTGGCCGTTATAGTGACTTTCACAGGTAAAACAGGTCGGAGAAACACGAGTGGGTTGCCTGGAACGCTACAAAGTCGTAAGTCGTGACTTCAAGCTGTAATTTACGGTTTCAAAAGCCTGCCTGGAACGCAGTATTAGCCAAAACCACCGGATCGCTTACTTCTGCTTTAATTTAATAGTAGTCTATTGCAACATTATATTATGAGGAAACACAGCTTCTCTCAGTTTCTGGACAGTCCCGTGGTTGTGATCCAGTGTGTGTGTGTGTGGGGGGGGGGGGCTGTTCCAGTGAGCTACAGCTCTATACATAACTGACCTTCTGAGTGCATTGGCTGTCTGACGTGCAGCGCTCTCCGCATGCAACAGCAGATGAGGTGTAGACACGCCCGACGCTCCTCACGCACACACAGCAAACACACAGCGAGCATGCAGGAGGAGGCGTCACGCACATGAAGCAGCATCGGTCACGCTGCTCTGAGACCGAGCTGAGCCGCTCGCATGGCTGCCATCAAAGTAGAGACAGGTGTGTGTGTGTGTCTGTGTGTGAGGTGTGTGTGTACATACAGGTGTGTGACTGGCACCTGACTGCATAATGTTTTAGGTTTGGTTGTGTGTTACATATTGATCCATTACTGCACTCAAGTGTGTACAGTATTACACTGCAAAAACTCAAACTCTTACCAAGAATATTTGTCTTATTTCTAGTCAAAACAAATCTAATTATACTAAAAATCAGACTCATCACATAAAAAGCAGCTTGTTTTTAGACACTTTTTACTTCTTTCAAGCAGATTTTCACTTGAAATAAGTAGAAAAATCTGATAGTGGAGCAAGTTTTTCTTTCTTATTACAAACACAAAAAACTTGCTTTCACTGGCAGATTTTTCTACTTATTTCAAGTGAAAATGAGTTTGAAACAAGTGAAAATGATCTAAAAACAAGTTCTTTTTTTTTTTTCTTATTTTAAGTGGAAAGAGATTAGTTTTGACTAGAAATGAGACATTTTGACAAGAAATAAGACAAATATTCTTGGAAAGATTTTGAGTTTTTGCAGTGTATAAACGCAGCCTCATGCAGAACTTCATGTTTTTCTTTTAATCTCAATGAGCTTCAACAATAAAATGACAAAAAACATCCCAACTATGTAAAAAAAGAAGAAGAAAAAGTTACATTTACATTATAATGATCTATTTTAGTTCCAGACTTTTATTGTTTGGTTGAAATGACAATATCAGACAACAATTTAAAGCAGAAGTAAGTGATATATTTGTGTTAATATAAGTCTTAAATAGTTATATCTTCCGACAGCAATCACTTACATAGAGTGTTTGGTCTGAAACACGGGTCTCTCAGTCACTCTGCTCTGCTCTGAGCCGAAGAGAAAACATTTATCGTATCCTACAGTTTTTATCCAATGAGGAGAGAGAACGGCATGCAGGGCTGTGTGTGCAGCCAAGGGACGCCGTGAATGTGGTGATGTAGCGACGAAGACTGTTATGGTGCGTTCAAGGAAACTTGTATTTTTCCGACCGTGAAGTGGTACCAGTTCGATCTGGTACGAGTTCACCGGTCGGAAGTTACGAGTGGCCGTTATAGTGACTTTCACCGGTAAAACAGGTCGGAGAAACACGAGTGGGTTGCCTGGAACGCTACAAAGTTGTAAGTTGTGACTTGAAGCTGTAATTTACGGTTTCAAAAGCCTGCCTGGAACGCAGCATTAGCCAAAACCACCGGATCACTCACTTCTGCTTTAAAGTAAAGAGTTTGATTTTCTGTTCAATATCTTTATTGGGTTTTTCATTTCACAAAAACTTGAAATAAAATAAAGATAAATACAAATATACAGTGTTGGGGAGACTTAAACTACATGTAGTTGAACTACAGAGCTGTAACCTGCTGCTGGTAGTTAAACTACATTCATATTTACAGCTTCCCCAACGCTGCAAATATAAAGCCAGACGCTGAAGACACATAAATGGAAAGATATAAACATGTGTAACAAAGATAGAGGAGGACAGTTTCTGTTCTTTCTCATATACCACATGTCATTACGAGTAGATAAATATACATAAACATAAAGTATCTCAGACAAACACAAAAACAAACCAACACATAACAACAAGAACAGCAGGGACAGACACAGTTTATAGAGAAATAAGAAGTGATTTATTTGACCCAGTGGCACAAACACAGCACATGTTCCACTTTGTTTCCTCTGAAATCTGTTAAAGTGGAGTTGAAATGTAGAAAATGACATAAATGTGGTGAATCGTGTGCAGCCAGAGAGTAAATCACAGCGTTGAGTTGAGTGCTGTCTCCTCGTGTTAGTTCTAATAAAGGAGATTCTCTGACTGGCTCAGAAAGTTCAGTTTGATTCGCTCTCTGGAAATCCTCTGATAGGCTGGAGAGGACCGAGTCCAAACGCTCTCCTCCAGCAGGAGAAGACAGAGCCCAGGTTGATTTTATAAGAGGCACATTATCCCTTTAATGACAGGAGAGCCGGGGCGATACCTTTAAAATATTAGATCATTAAATGAGATCATCTTAAAGTAATCATCCCTTTGACAGCAATCATGACAGATCCTCCACAGTCGAGCTCCACTCTCACGCTAACACGCTGATGTCATCATCTACAGCCTCCTCTTCCTCCTCCTCCTCCTCCTCCTCCTCCTCCTCCTCCTCCTCCTCCTCCTCCTCTCACACCACCGTTTCCCTCTGCTGCACCCAACAACAAACAGGAAGGAAATACAAAGCACAAACATGGGAACATAGGAACATAGGAAGTGTTCTTTTGTGAAATGTTTTAAAAAATGTTTAAAAGATCATTTAACTGCTGTTTTGTAATGTATTGTCTATGTTGGTATTTTGATTATTAGGGCCACGGGCCATCGCACCGGGCACTGGTCCCTACAGCTATGGAATAGCCCGGGCACTACTGTTATAGAGTTGCACGATACCCACGGTAGCCACGGTACCCCGCGGTGCCAAAACGTAACGGTTCCTACTATACTAGAAATTCTACACGACGGTACTACCGTGGATTACTACTACCGGTGCCAGTTTCCGCTACGTAGCGGCCGCCTCTCCTCTCGGCTTCTCACTGCACGCACTCCCTTGTAAACAAAACCCACATGCACCCACTGCAACCGAACTACACAGCTGCTGAATGATTGGCTGTTTGCCTGTTACTGGTGATGTCCGGGGATATGATAGGCTGTTTCCGCGCGCTGGGTCCGCCCGTCTGTTCTCTGATTGGCTGTTCGTGTGTTCATTCCGGCAAGAACGGACTCCATGAAGACAGCTGAGACAGCTCCGCTTCGATAGAAATTCGCTTCAAAGCAAACAACGAGCTAAAGTTCTGTCTCGCCCAGACGTGCGCACAGCACGAGACAACACACTCACCACGGCAGAAGCACCGGGCCCAAGCGGCGAGTCTGCCGCGGCGTCGTCGTCAGTGGCACAATTAATTTAGCTCTGTTTATTTTCTCATTGGCTAATATCAGGCTATATGCTCCGTGTACAGGCTGAGGAATAAAGAGTTAAAGGATGTCCAAGTATAAAGCACCTAGAAAATGCATAAAAATATAGTTTTCACAGGGAATCAGTTCCTGTTCATTGTATCTTGTCCTCTATGGTTTATTATGAAGAAGCATTATTGTCAAATAGATTTTTTAAAAAGACAGTGGATTTGATTTTATCCTTAGTTGATTATTTATTGTTAAACATAAATGAATGTGCAAGAGACTGAATGATTATTTAAAAATATTTGTTTCAGTCTAATTCCTACTTCACCAGTATTATGTTTATCATGCACCAAACAACATTATAAGTAATTAATAAGTATTTATAACTTGTACAAATACAAATAATAATAAAAAAAGGTTGCAGTATCGTGATATTACCCGGAACCGTGATACTTTGTCTGGTATAGTACCGTGGTTACTCATTTTGGTATCGTGACAACTCTATACTGTTATTGTGTGGATTTTTTCCTAGTTTTCGTTTTTCATCTTCCGGCCGACTTTCAATTCGAGTCAAGTCGAGTTGCAGGACAAATTATATATCAAAACGTGCGGTTTGATCGGGATCGGTGTACTTTTCTCAACAGTTTGCGCAAACTGCGCAAAATTTAGCAGTGAAGTCAATGGGACGGGCGAAAAAAAAAGAGCGAACAAGACCAATCATTGGAGTTTAACAAACGTCTACTGCTCAGGCATACTTTCACCTAGAGACTCCATTTAAACTTTAAACAGTAGACACAAGTCTTGTGTATTGTCGTATTACTCCACGTTTTGATAGGTCATATAGTTTTTGATCAATCCCTGTTCAATGACCATGATGCCAGAAAAACTCCAGATTTTTTCTCTTTCCACACTCGGCCCGGCCACAATTTACACTCTACACACATGATTTTTTCAGAATTTGTAGACAAACTTGTTATCTCTCATATCATGTGCTCAAAATATCAGAGTGACTTACAGAATCTACAGAATAAGCCTCTGAGTGCGGCCACGTCTGTCTCTGCTCCTCATTGACTCCAATACAAATATTTTCTGAGAGAAGCAGAACGGACTGATGTTTTAAAACTGCCAGCGTCTCCAAAATATTTACTGTAGAAACACCAAATCGTACCACATTTTTCAGTAAGTCCTTAGAGCAACGTTGATCTGTGTTTTGTTCTGATAGGAGTTACCGTTTTGTCACAGTAAGCCTGCCAGTGCAGAGGCAGAAAATCGCTCTTTTTCTCCACGTTTCTGTCTGCCTCAGCCTGGGGGGCCCCTATCGCCGTGGTAACCACCTCGAGTTGCCGTGGTAATGTCTGATTCTCAGGCCAGAGCTCGCACACACACACTTATATTTTCTGTTTTTTTATTTTTTAGGGCCACGGGCAATCGCACCGGGCACTGGTCCCAACAGCTATGAAATAGCTGCAGGGACCAGTGCCCGGGCGAAGCCCGGGCACTACTGTTATTGTGTGGATTTTTTCTTATTATTTTTCCACTTCCGGCCAACTTTCGGTTCGCTACTAGTCCTGCAACTCGAAGAGTTGCAGGACATATTACATATCAAAACGTGCGTCCTGATCGGGATCGGTGTGCTATTACTTTTCTCAACAGTGTACGAATTATTCGCGACGTAAGTCGCGAATAACTGCGCAAAAATTTGCATTGAAGTCAATGGGACGGGCGTAAAAAAAAGAGCGAAAAAGACCAATCATTGGAGTTTAACAAACGTCTACTGCTCAGGCATACTTTCACCTAGAGACTCCATTTAAACTTTAAACAGTAGACACAAGTCTTGTGTATTGGTGTATTACTCCACGTTTTGATAGGTCATATAGTTTTTGATCAATCCCTGTTCAATGACCATGATCATTTTTGGAGAAATTATGAGATTATAATGGGTGTGTATTGGACGGAATGTTCGTGACAGAGTGCGTGACATCATCGGTTAGAGTGGGAGAGATGCCAGAAAAACTCCAGATTTTTTCTCTTTCCAAACTCGGCCCGGCCACAATTTACACTCTACACACATAATTTTTTCAGAATTTGTAAGACAAACTTGTCCTGTCACTCATCATCTGCTCAAAATATCAGAGAGACTTACAGAATTTAAACTCGGAGCCTCTAAGTGCGGCCACGTCTGTCTCTGCTCCTCATTGACTCCAATACAAATATTTTCTGAGAGAAGCAGAACGGCCTGATGTTTTAAAACTGCCAGTGTCGCCAAAATATTTACTGTAGAAACACCAAATCGTACCAAAAATTTCAGTAAGTCCTTAGAGCAACGTTGATCTGTGTTTTGTTCTGATAGGAGTTACCGTTTTGTCATGCTAAGCCTAAATGTGAGACCGGTGCAGAGGCAGAAAATGGCTCTTTTTCTCCACGTTTCTGTCTGCCTCAGCCTGGGGGGCCCCTATCGCCGTGGTAACCACCTCGAGTTGCCGTGGTAATGTCTGATTCTCAGGCCAGAGCTCGCACACACACACTTATATTTTCTGTTTTTTTTTTTTTATTATTATTATTGTTGTCAGTCATTATTATTCTATTTTTTTTAAATTAATTTTTTCATGTTATTTTGTGTTTTTTCACATTAAACTGTAAAATATATATACAAATAATAGTATAAGCGGGATAATGCCCTTCGAGGTGTCCGATTATCAGAGATTAATGGACTTCGCCGAAGCAACCGTCCGACGCGAACGCCTCCGCGTCGTCCATTAATTTCTGATAATGGACACCTCGTCGGGCATTATCCCTTACATGTCAATGGGCGGAGAAAAAGAACACAAATACAGGCAAAGTTCACACACAGAACATGACACAAAACTATATATTTATCGAAAATGGACCATTAACAAGTGGTAACGTAGATTCATCCGCATTAATATGAGACTTTTATATAACCAAATAGAAACTCCTCGTTGTCCCTTTAACTTTGTGCAAAAATAAAAAATTCTAATTCAATTCAATTCAACATCAAACTGTTACTTCACATTGGACAAGTGATGATTCCACCTCCTGCAGAAAAAGAAAAGAAAAGAAAAAAGCAAAGCCAGCGTCTCCATGCAGCGTGTTTCCAGTCCGACCACCTGCATCTCTCTCCTGTCGTTCCGGTGCCAGTTGAGACGTAAAGTAAATGAGATCCAGACCGGTGCTCCGGGCTGCGCTGGGCTGTGATGGGAACGCCGCCGCACACTCCCTCTCCGCACTGTACACAACTACACAACATCTGCACTGTACACAACTACACAACTACACAACATCTGCACTGTACACAACTACACAACTACACAACAGTCATTAGGAAACCCATCTGCTCCGCGCTGCTCGCTCGCATGCTAAGCTCTCATTTCAGCCTCTGCTGTGTGTGTGTGTGTGTGTGTGTGTGTTCTGCTGTGTGTGTGTGTGTGTGTGTTCTGCTGTGTGTGTGTGTGTTCTGCTGTGTGTGTGTGTGTGTGTGTGTCTGCTATTATCTGGATGTCATCATAACCACAGAAATCAGGGCCTGATAGTATCTCCCCCCCCCCCCCCCCCCCCCAGCCAGAGTCACGAGAGCCGAGGGTCTCCTCTGACCACACACACACACACACACACACACACACACACACACACACACACACACACACACACGCTCACCCGTTGTGTAGGTAAACATGTCCAGATTGGCGAAGTGGGGAGTTCCCTCCTCTGTGGGAATCGAGCCCACGATCATTTGTACATTTGTAAAAACCTCCAAACCCTTAACAGGCTGTTACTACACTCTGGTTCTCTGTGAGGTTCCTCTGCTGAGTTACTTTTCAAAATATTCAAACTTTATTGAAACATTATTTTTCCCCACAGGAATACATTGAAAACGTCTTCAAACTCTTCAAATCTTCTCCTTCTTTGAACTTCAACTGCTTCAACATACTTTCACCTACAGACTTCATTCAACTTCTAAAACGTTCACAAAACTCTCAAGTATTCACGTTGCATTCAACTTTTTCATATCTTCTACCGTTATTGATCAGTACCCTTCAACTGTTCATGATCATTTTTGACAAAATTCAGATTTAACATGGGAGTCAATGGCACGGAATGTTCAGGGTTAGAGTGGTGACATCATCAGCTAGAGTGACAGAGAGTCTGAAAATCCTCTGACACTTTGCTCTCTAACCTGTCGTCACGGCCACAAATTTCACTCTAGACACATAATTTTCTCCACTTTTGTAGACAAACTTGTCCTGTCTCTCATAATGTGCTCAAAAAACCAGAGAGACTAACAGAATTTAAACTCGGAGCCTCTGAGTGCAGCCAGTTCCCTCTCTTCCTCTCATTCACTCCCATTCAAATGTAAGAGCTGATTTTCTGAGAAAAGCAGAGATGCTGAGGTTCTTCAGCTGAGGTTCTTTTCAACTTTCAACTTTCAACTTTATTGTCCCCAAAGGGAAATTCACAGAAAAAACACAGAACATATACTATAGATCACATCCACACAAACTCTACACAACATTGAAATGGCAGTAGGACCCCAGAGGGCAAACTGGGAGCTGTTCCATACAATCGAGGTAAAAAAGTAAATAAATAAATGACGAGTTAATTTGCAAAAGCAGATAAGTGCCATTTTGAAAAAGATGAGCTGATACTTTTGAATTATTCTTTGCATAGAGTTGTTTTCAATAAAGCTTTTTTTTTTTGAGCTACGTCTGTTTTGATACGTCTCATCTCCTTGGTCAAAGCCACTCAACTTTGGTTTGACTGATTTCACCTGGTGGAAATAATAATTAAAAATTGTTTTGAAATTTTATTTTTAAACAGAGTTATCTGCTTTTGCAAATTAACTCTTCCACTGTTGAGGTTCTCCACCTCTCAAGCCAAAGACAAAGTCCAGTCACACAGACTCAGACACATCAGGCCACATGTGCTGCCCGTTTCCATGGCGACTGGAGCAGTTCCCCACGCCGCACCAGAGCCTGTTGCTCCTGTGTAAATAATGTGGTGAGCAGACCTCAACACAACATAGACAGTTTACATGTAGACAACACTGTGAATGATATAGATCTACTGAGTTGTGTTGTGTGTTCTGCATTAAGCTCTGAGTTTACTGCAGGGGAAAGTGTTGGTCTGTTTCCCTTTACAAGCACGAGAGGCTGCGATTACATGGAAGTCTAAACCTGAGCCACATGCTCCACCTGCAGCACTCATGGTTCCCATATTCTGTTTCCCAAACATGAATATTAAAGGGATAGTTCACCCAAAATTCATTATCTCCTCCCCCTCATGTGGACTAAGGGCTGGGAGAAGTTTCAGAGTCCTCCGTGGCTTCTCTGAGTTACAGGGGGTCTCGGCGTAGCAGTGCATTTCCATATAACGGTTGCAAATGGATACCAACTGTCTTCATAACAAAAAGACACACCAAAAAACATCCAAATACCTCCATGCTGCTCGTATGTAATGTCCCTCTTGTATTGAAGCCCCGAAATGCGAAATTGTTCCGGAAAAAATTAAATAAGTCTATATTTCAAGCTTGTTTGTAGCAGAAGCTTCTCGAAGCTCCTCTTCCTGGTTCGTCAAATTTGGATGAACCGGGAAGAGGAGCTTCAGGAAGCTTCCGCTGAAATATAGACTTATTGAATTTTTTTCGGGACAATTTCTCATGTCGGGGCTTCAACACAAGACGGACATTACATACGAGCAGCACACTGCAAAAACTCAAAATCTTACCAAGAATATTTGTCTTATTTCTAGTCAAAACAAGTCTCATTCTACTTAAAATAAGACTCATCACATTAAAAGCAGCTTGTTTTTAGACACTTTTTACTTCTTTCAAGCAGATTTTCACTTGAAATAAGTAGAAAAATCTGATAGTGGAGCAAGTTTTTCTTTCTTATTACAAACACAAAAAACTTGCTTTCACTGGCAGATTTTTCTACTTATTTCAAGTGAAACATTTTTTTAAACAAGTGAAAATGATCTAAAAACAAGTTGAGACATTTTGACAGGAAATAAGACAAATATTCTTGGACAGATTTTGAGTTTTTGCAGTGCGTGGAGGTATTTGGATGTTTTTTGGTGTGTCTTTTTGTTACAAAGACAGTTGGTATCCATTTGCAACCGTTATATGGACATGCACTGCTGCGCCGAGACCCCCTGTAAATTTCAATTTTGGGAGAACTATCCCTTTAAAGCTGGAGCTTGATTCCTTCAACACTTCCAGCTCTAACCCAGACCTACTGTTGTGTTGAGTCGTATCTCTGGTCCAACAGACCAAACTCATCTGGAGCAGCGAGTAAAGACAGAGATCTGCTCTTTAAACTCTTTAAAGTCTTTAAACTCCAGCGTCTGTGCTGCTCCATCCACCGGTTTGATGTGGTTTCATCCAGCGTCTTGTAAATGTCTCAGTTTACGACAAACCGGATGATTTCTGTGAGATACAGTGTGTTCATCTGGCAGCTGTGTGTGTGTGTGTGTCTGTTCACCAGCAACTGACACACATACACTCATGTCATCGGTAAACAAGTTTAGAGCTGGTGAATTTCCATGTGATAAAAAGTTTCAGTTTGTGGCTGAGTTTGTAGAATCTGTGGCTTCATCCTCAGTTCACAGTGTGAACGAACACAGTGAATCTTAACTCTTTCGCGACCATTGACGAGTTAACTCGTCACAGCCTGCCGAACGTTCACGACCATTGACGAGTAAACTCGTCAAAACCGTTTTTTTACAGATTAAGATAATAGACACTCTGAGGTCCCTGTGTGTGAATATGGTTCCTCTGATATGTAAAACTGTTTTAAACTAAAATCAAAACATAATGTTTTTTATAAACTGTGTGATCTTGGTTTTGTTTGAGTAATCGTTCTCCTTGAATGCTGCTGTGGGGACAGCGTGCAGCGCTGTGCGGCTGTCGGCTACAGTGTTGCCACTTTCTCGCTGAATCTGGCGACTTTCCAAACCCTCTTTTGACAAAAGCGACCGACGACAAATGTGGCGACTTTTACCGGTGCTGTTACAAACGTTTATGGTTTGGAGACTCGGATCTGAAAGCCCGTTATCACGGCTGTTTTCACGGTGCAGCAGAGCGGGCACTGAGCAGCGGGGGCTGTGACCGGCCGCCCCCGCCCCAGAGCACTCAGCGGCGGCCAGTCACACAGCAGTGTCACGGAGCTGCTCCGCTGCAGCCAGAGACCCACACCGCTGCACCGCTGCTCTCCACGCTGCCACACCCCCCAGATTTGCCTACAAATATATTTATTTAGCCGTAGAAATGATTTGGGAGACATGCCACACTGCAGAGTACCGGTAAAATGAGCAGATTGCCACTTGACACAAAAGTGCGTTTTTCTCTGAAACTAGAGCGGGAGCTCCGTTTTTGGAGAAACCCAGCTCTCTTCTTCTACTTCGTCCTCACGAACGAAACGGCGGAAAAACTCGCCGTTTTTTCATGGAGCACGTTGGAAAGTCACTCTTCAACCACGTGAAGACCGTTTGTTTCTAGGTGACGTACAGAGTTCGGTTCGACGTGAGATAAAAGGTAAACAAATAGCCAAAAACATGTGGTCCTGAGCGGATGTGCTGAGGAATTAGTATGGTCGCGAAAGAGTTTAAGGATCAAGTGGAGCTTCATCTGAGTCGGCTGCTGCTGCTTTAACAACAGTTCACACTCACACTAACGTTTCTCCGCCACAGATGCAACTCATTCACCCACTACAGCATTTTATAAAACATTTATTTAAATGATTAACTCTCTGTAACGTGCCTTTAGATATTCTTCTCTGAAAAGAAGCTTGTCAGAAATATTTCTGAGCTTAGACAGTCAATAAAGTTTTCAACAAGTGATGCTATTGATGATGCCACCAATAGCATCACTCACTTCACTGTCAAGCACTTGGAATGCCCAAAACACTTCAACCCCATCTGCTTATCTCTAAACTGAAGCAGATGAGTGGTATTTTTCCTTTTTAACCAATCGAAGTCAGCAGTTTGTGGGATGTGTGCAATATGTGTTATGTTATGGAATATGTGCAATGCTGTCCTGTCTTGTGTGCTGGATTGATATGGCTGAGGTGTATTGGGTTTTTTTTGTTTTGTTTTTGTCATCGTGGCCATCAAGGCATTTATGGAGCAGCTACAGTGTCCAAGACTAATTTGTCGTATCGTATCGTATTCAGACGTGAGTGCATCAGAAGTTAGTTTAGTTCAGGGGTCCCCAAACTTTTTGCAAAGAGGGCCAGATTTGGTTAAGTAAAAATGTGTGGGGGCCGGGTCGGCCGACCTTTCAGCCTGACATCCTTTGAACCATTAACATTAAATGCAAATTAACTATTTAATACTTTTTTTTAATTGCAAATGGAATTATTTTCATTTCTTCACATAGATACATAAATCTAAACAAGTTTTTTTTTTTTTAATCAAAATCACTCTGCTTTTCATATTTGAAGACCAGATAAAATGACATAGCCTAAATGTCTGGGGAAAAAAGGAAGCTTAAACATATCTAGGTTAATTTGAAACATTATTAGGCTATATTTTATATTATAGCCTATTATAAATATTAAAAAATCAAAAATTGCGCTTGAATAAAAATCAAATCAAAAACAAGAATAGACCCTGTCTCTGTTAAGAAAAGATGCACTCAAATATAAAACCACACACAACCAAAACAATAAATAAAATGGCTTATCAAGTCTCAACAAAACTGCACTTGAATAGATATTGACCGTGTCATCACAGTAGATGAGGTGAGTAGTGACTGAGGCTGTGTATGTCGCTCTAAGACGGGTGTGGTGGGGGTGTCAGCGGCATGGAGCGGGTCTCATAGCGGGGACAGCTCCGTGACACCGCCGCTGAGTGCTGTAGGGACGGGGGCGAGGGGCTCACGGCAGCACCGCTGCTTGTTGGAAACAGCAGTGATGACGTGCACGTCCGAGTCTCCAAACCAGAAGCGTTTGTAAAACAGCACCGGAAAAGTCGCTAGATTTGTCGCCAGTGGCTTTTGTCAAAAAGAAAGTCGATGAGAGGGTTTGGAAAGTCGCCAGATTTAGGGAGAAAGTCACCAAGTTGGCAACTGACGTTACCTAGCGTTGCTCCTCAGACTCACACGCTGCACTGTGTGTGTGTGTGGTAGCGGCCCCGCCTCCCCCCACGGAGACAAAGATCGTGGATGACTGACGAGAGGCTTCACTCCCTTAATTTCATTCCGCTATGGAACAAACGCGCCCAGGTGCTGAGACCGAGTCACAGAGTGAAGCCTCTTGTCATTCAGCCTGTTTGGAGGCCAGAGACGAGGAAAACAAACAGGCATGCACATGGCAATATATCGAGGCTGGAAAAAAATTGTACGTGCTGGCGGGCCGCATATTATTGATTTTTTTTGATGACAGAGGCCGCGGGCCGGTTGGAATTTGAGCGCGGGCCGGATGCGGCCCGCGGGCCGTAGTTTGGGGACCACTGGTTTAGTTCAAGAAACTAAACGTTACATAATTATGATACAAAAACAGACACAAATCAATCTGGAGATAAAACCTGGAGATTTCTGTAATAAACTATTTGATCTTCAGCAGCTCACAGGGAGAAACTGGTGTTAATGTCGCTCTCATTTACAGTGTTCATTAACACAACACAGCACATGGTCCAATGTGAAAACGAGAATGAAATGAAAACCATCAGTGTCGATCGGTGCTGATGGGAAACCACAGAGAAAACAGGTTTTCATTCTGGTGAGAAACAGCTTCGGTCTTTCTACTGCAGCTACTGTGAGAACAACTACAGTTTTTGTGTTTGCAGTTGTCGCTGCGTCACGTTATGAGTCTGTCGTCGCCTTTTGTCGTCGTCACAGACAAACAGAACGAGGTGAAAGACGAGACACCGAACATGAAGCCAGGTGAGTCAGTGTTGGGGAAGCTACTGAGTCTGGCAGTAGTTTGAACAAACTACATTTCTACTCCTGGAGAAACGTATTCATAAAACTACAGCTAAGAAAAGTAGCTTTAACAACGACTTCTACTCATTCTAGTCACTTATAACGCAGCGTTAAATAAATCAACATGGTGTATATGAAACAAAATATAATAGCCCACAAAAAATTCACATGCTGCAGAAATATGCTTCTCAACTCAGTTTTATTAGTTCATTCTACCCCAATGCAATGCCCACTTGTAAATCATAAATCATAAACCAGTCAACAAAAAATGTAATAAAGAATACAAAGAGGTCGATATATTCTAGATCGATGAGTCTGGAACAAATAATGTTTAAAACCATGAGAGGAACTTCAGAGGCTCTAACCCTGAGGCAGCACATTGACACATGAGCATCTCTCTAAGGTTTTATCAGACAACCGGTTCTGTTTGGCTCTAAAAACATCTTTACCGACATGATTCCTGCCTTTTTTCAAAGAGTTCTGGATCACAATATAATGGTAAAATGAAGAACGGCGGAGCAGAGCCGTGAGCTGCTCAGAGCTACGCTACGGAGGCTCATTATGGGATTTCTTGGTTTCCCTCATCAAACTCATCAAATACACAATCCAACAACTCCACAACGCTCTGGTGGACGAGTTGTGAGCTGCACATTCACCACGCTATGAGATAATAACACAACGTTACCACACAGAGTTGTTTTAGAGGGAAATTCATGCAAAACCAGCTGATGCACGTTGCCTTCAGGGACAGTTTTTCATCATCAGTCTCTGTATTTCCCTCTAAAACAACTCTGTGTGGTAACGTTGTGTTATTATCTCATAGCGTGGTGAATGTGCAGCTCACAACTTGTCCACCAGAGCGTTGTGGAGTTGTTGGATTGTGTATTTGATGAGTTTGATGAGGGAAACCAAGAAATCCCATAATGAGCCTCCGTAGCGTAGCTCTGAGCAGCTCACGGCTCTGCTCCGCCGTTCTAAAAACAGCTTGCACCGACAATTAAAGGTAACGAACCTACTGCTATGACTATAGGGATTATGGCAATGGGCCAGTTTGACAAAATGTTGCAACTATCCCTTTAAGTTGTCGTTTTTTCTTGTTGTGTCTATATGTATAAATGTGTGTTTCTTATGTGTAAGTGAATGTTTGTGTGTATGTTGTGTTGTTTTAGAGGGAAATACAGAGACTGTTGATGAAAAACTGTCCCTGAAGGCAACGTGATGCATCAGCTGGTTTTGCATGAATTTCCCTCTAAAACAACTCAACGTAAAAAATGGCGATGCAACATGGCCGCCTCGGTTCGGTTTCCGTGGTTACCTACGGTCACGATGCAACATGGCCGCCTCGGTTCGGTGCGTCGCCCACTTATGTATTTGTAACGACTTGTAACAACTCATTCTAAGGAACCAGAAAGCTTTCATTTGTAGCAGCTGTGATTCACCTTCAGTCAAATACGGATTTATGAAAGACAGGTTTGATTTTTGATCATAAAAAGACGAATAAGTTACAGACTGGGACTTTAAGAGACTGTATTTGATCATGATGCAGATTGAGTCCACACACCTCCAGCAGGAGTTTGACCCCGATACATGAGAACCACACACAGACTGAGCAGATACCTGCACACACACACACCACACATATACATACACACACACACACACACACACACATACATACCACACACACCACAGCAGCTGGCGTGTGAGGTGCAGCGGCTGCGTGTGGACTTGGATCTGTAATAACAGCCCCCACTTGATGGAAGTTGTTGCATAAAATTGAGACACGCTTTTACATACCTTGTAAAAATGAAAACAGCCACAAAAAAAAAAAAAAAGAAAAGAGAAAGAGAGAGAAGGAGAAAAACAAAGCGGTTAGTCACGCAGAGGGAGCTGCAGCTCTGAAGGTTGTTCAAGAGCAGTTAACATCATGTGCACGCCATTAGGCAGGTGTGTAAATATATATTAACATTTCATAACCTTTATTTAAACTCTGAGATACATTGAGGAGCAACCTCCTTTACAATACAGCCGAGATGAAACACAGAACATAGAAAGACAGAAGACAAAACAATTGAGACATACGTATTCAGACATAACAAACATACATAAGTGTAGTTAAAAGCAGGAGCAGTTGGAGGTAAAATATGATGTAATTATTGATTTAAATTGCCCTATAAGTTTCAGATGGTTTTGCATAGAGTTCCAGGTTGAAGGTGCAACAGTAAGAGAAACTGGTCTTTCCAAGTTCGGTGTTAAAGGGATGTTCTGGCGTAAGTTTAAGCCATTGTCCAACGCACCGTAACACCAAGTTAGACCCCCCCTCGAGAGATGAAGTCTTCTAACCGCTAGCTTCTCTAGTTGGGGTCATTCCTATGTTCCCACAGCCCTTTGGTCCCACCATTGGTTGGGTTTAGGCAATGAAGAAAGGAGTTGGTTAAGTTTAGTAAAAAGACCCGGTAGAGGCTAGACAGGCCAGATAGAGAGAGTCCAGAGGGAACATAGGACTGAGGGAACATAGGGCTGTGGGAACATAGGGCTGTGGGAACATAGGGCTGAGGGAACATAGGCACGCTCCCCAGATGTTTGATGCCTCGTATTATGGGCTGGGACCCGGTTTGTACTGTTGATGATGTTTGGTGCTGTTCTGAGCATTATTTGTGGCTGTAAGTGGCTTTTTGATCGGTTGCGCGTGGATAAATAGACTGCACTGTTTGTTATGGTGCGGTCATTGCTAAAGTTGCTACAACTAGAGAAGCTAGCGGTTAGCAGACTTCATCTCTCGAGGGGGGGTCTAACTCGGTGTTACGGTGCGTTGGACAATGGCTTAAATTTACACCGGAATATCCCTTTAACAGAGGGAAGCTGCAGTGTGAGCCGGTCTGTTGAGCGTGTGCAATGGGAACCTGCATTAAAAGATACTAGCGAGTTAATATAAGATGATAAGAGACCAGTGAGAGCTTTAAAAATAAATAAAACCCAGTGTCTATCAGGCCTGTTAGATAATGAGGGCCGTCCAACTTTGGAATAAAGGTCACAGTGATGAGCTGTAGCTGTCACCAGTAGCCTAATAAACCTCAGGGCTGAGTGATAAACGCTGTCCAGTGGATGTAAAGTTGTAACTGATGCATGTCTGTATAAGACGTCTCCATAGTCTAAAACTGACATAAAAGTTGCCTCGATAAGTTTCTTCCTGCAGTGAAGAGGAAAGGAGGAGTTGTTTCTCTAAAAAAAAAAAAGCCTATTTTTTGTCTTAGTTTAATGACCAGATTAGATACATGATGTTTGAAGGTGATTTTGTCGTCTATCCAAAGTCCAAGATATTTATATTCAGAGAACTTTTATACATATATACATACATCAGTGCTGTGCGTGTCAGTGCGTGTCAGTGTGTGTCAGTGTGTGTCTGTGTGTGTGTGTGTTAGCACCTTCAGCCGGTTGCTGCCAGCTGCCATGCTGCAGAGTAATCACACGCTGTGCTCTGGTGCTGTTGAACGGCCAGATACTAGATGATATTAACTCTGTTCAGGTTGTTGCTGCAGCAGAAAACTCTTCTTGGCAGCCGAAGATGAAGCAGCTTATGAAGCTCAGCGTGTGTGTTCAGTTCAAAGACGATGTGGGAGGAAAGAGAGAGAGGCGATGCCTAGAGGTGTTCACCGTTATTAAAACCACACTGCGTCTCTGTTTAAAGGTGCATTGTGTAGGAATTCCTCCCATCTAGCGTTGTGGTTGTATATCTCAAGCAACTAATTGAGCAATGCATAATTCCACATACTTTTTACATCACTTTTGTTTTTCTCTCTCTCTTTTTCTAATTGTTTTGTTTTTCACATGACTGTAAACTAAATTTATGTTGAATGTTTATCTTTATGAATTTATGTTGAATGCTTATCTTAACAAATGTATGTCAAATGTTTATCTTGAATTTTCACACAATATTGATTTTCTCTTTAAAAAAAAAAATTGTTTTATGTTTCTTCATTCTGTGAATTTAATTTATGTTGAATGTTTATCTTTTGGAGGACCACTTGACAAGCCCTTAGGGTTTTTTTTGGTTTCTCCGGCACATTTGCTTTATCTACTGTATACTTTGTATGTCTTTTGTTGTTGTCATTCCACTTTTTAATATGCTGTTTTATACATCTTTTATGTGCTAAATAAAAATACAAAAAAAACAAAAACAAACTCAATCGTATTTTTCATGCTGCATTCAGGTGAAATACGGCGTTATCGCGCAGCGTGACGGATATCTGAAGCACAACAACACAACCGACCCCGCGGCGAGCCAGTGGCTAGTGTGGTAGTAGCCAGTAGCCCGACAGTAACAATGCATGGCACATAAAATAAAAAGAAGAGTAGGCAGCAATATAGCAGCAATATATTTAAGCATCAAAGATGTTTGAAACAACGTTCAAAACACACACAGCCAGTGTCACAACTAAGCATAAAGTCCGCTAGCTTAATGCTAACGTATAATGTAAAACACCATAGACGAGCTAACAGAAATGAGCTCCGTCCTCATCCCGGGGGAGAAAACGAGCAAAGTAACGTATCCGCACGCTTTTAGAGATTAAATTATTTTTAGCAGATTAATGTTGGTCTCATTGATGAAATTTAACAACTGTGGCAGTGGCATTAGTTTGTTTGAATGAAAAGTGAGCAGGACTGCTTCTGGGCTACGGACTGAAATCACCACATTTACTAAATAAATCAATGTTTTACAATGAACCGATCAGTATAATACATTTTATTTTGTTAAGTCAACATGGTTACTGTACATGGCAAAGATTATTACCACTTTATGACTTAAAATTGGTCTGTATTTCTATGGGAGTCATCATCACAGCAGCTTTTAACAGTGGATATCACACAGACTGACATCCGTGTTAAAAGCCAGCGTTAATAGATCCATGCGTTTACTGGGGGGGTTGGGGTTGTTTCTTTCTGTTTTTTTTTGTTTTGTTTTGTTCTCTTTCTTTTCTTTGTTGTTTTTAGCCTCTGTGAGGCACTTTGTGTTGCTGCTTTTAGCATGAAAGGTGCCATATAAATAAATACAATTTGAATTTGAATTTGAATCTGTGTCCCTGTTTTTATGTGTTATGATGCTTGTGTTCTTGTATATTATTTCAATGGCTTTTAAAGCAGAAGTAAGGTGAATGTTTGTGTTAATATAAGTCTTAAATAGTTGTATCTTCCGACAGCAATCACTTCTATAGAGTGTTTGGTCTGAAACACGGGTCTGTCAGTCACTCTGCTCTGCTCTGAGCCCAGGAGAAAACTTTTCTTGTATCCTACAACCTTTATCCAATGAGGAGAGAGAACGGCATAAAGGGGCAGTCCTCTCTGTGTGTGCAGCCAAGGGATGCGCCTGAATGTGGTGACGTAGGGACGAGGACCAATAGATCCATGACGAGGGCGGGGGCTGCTAACTCCATCTGCTGACAAGACGTTTTGGTGCGTTCAAGGCAACTCGTAACTCGTGTTTTTCCGACCTGTGAAGTCGTACCAGTTCGATCTGGTACGAGTTCACGGGTCAGAAGTTACGAGTGGCCGTTATAGTGACTTTCACAGGTAAAACAGGTCGGAGAAACACGAGTGGGCTACAATTAAGTTGTCATTGTTTGTTCTTGTTGTGTTTCATTTCATTTTTCATTTATTAGTTTATTTCATAGGGACAGGGCACCACTAATCAACAGAGTTAAAAGAAAAACTGTAAGTGGGCCAGAGTTAGCCAACAATGTTTGTTTTCGTCGCTGGTGTCTATATGTATAAATGTGTGCTTCTTATGTGTAAGTGTGAATGTTTGTGTGTATGTTGTGTTGTGTTGGGTCCTAATAAAGGAAAGAAAGAGAAGTCGACAGCAGCAGCTCGGCCTCATGTTAGTGTGTCTGTCAGTGTGAACATGGAGGATGAAATGACTGAGGAGCGTTTGTTCTCACTACAGTAATATTATCCTGTGTGTGTGTGTGTGTGTGTGTGTGTGTGTGTGTGTGTACTATTGGTGTTAGTGATCCACGTCTGTATACTGTAAATATTTGGGACCATCTGTCCACGTCGGATGATGAAGTCCAGTTCTTCACCCACACACTGATCAGTTTGTGGGAAATAAACTCATGACACAGTGTTGATGACACACCAGCAGCAGGTTGTGTAACGCTGATTGTGTAAAGTTTCTGGAACAGGGAAGAGATGAAGTGACGCCGTCGTCTTCTTCTTCAGTAATAAAATCTTTCTCGACCTCCATCACTAATAAATCCATTTATCAACACGAACCGACAGAAATCTGACTCACAACTGGAGCTCATGATATTTACAGTCTCAGAAACTAACACATTTATAACTCAACACAAGGATTTTTACACAGACGCAGCTTAGAGTACAATAGGTGGTGCTACTTTAAACTTAAACTGCACCGTTCACATCCATATTATAAGAGAATAATACAAACTAAATCTGCATGATGAAGACTTTTATTTTCAGTATTTCTGTTTATTTTGATGCCAAAACTCAGATCAGAAGTATTAACAGAGAGAAGTTTGATGTCTTATATTATATTATATTATATTATATTGTGTTACACTGTATGTATCACTGATCAGTGTTGACATGTTGATGTTCATTATATATCTCAATGAGCAGTTTAATCTGTTGTATAAACTGATAATTCCTTAAAACAGTTGAAGTAAAAAGCTGTAGGCTACAAATATTTTCCAGTTTAAGAGGATATGAGCAAAACATAGGGAAATGATATAAAAAAACATGTATGGTAATACAAAAGAATGGTTATGGATTTTTGACTTGTATATTATTGGCTGTAAACTGGTTCATTATTATGACATTTTCATCTGATCTAGGCCTATCTGATTTTGTTTTTGTTTTACTGTAAGAAAGGAGCATAGGTATAAGTATAAATTCTCTTCATCCTGCTAATTTTAGATGGATGGATGGATGGATGGATGGATGGATGGATGGATGGATGGATGGATGGATGGATGGATGGATGGATGGATGGATGGATGGATGGATGGATGGATGGATGGATGGATGGATGGATGGATGGATGGATGGATGGATAGATAGATAGATAGATAGATAGATAGATAGATAGATAGATACCGGTAGTCATTTCATTGTCATTCAATTATACACTAGCTCAGACAAATAAAACTGACTTTAAAACAGTAGAATAACTAGATAAATATAAAAAATATGCACTATAGAGATACTGAAAATAGGTCAAGTGTTAGGCCTAAGTGCGAAGTAAAAACATAGGTTAAAATAACTGGTAAATAAAACAATATTACACAGTCCATGTAGGGAGGCAGACCAGGGGGATGATCAAAATAATTATATCTAAAATAACAAATCAGTTTTAAATGGATCTGAACCCTGTGCGTTTAGGTTAAAACGTTCAATCTAAAAAAAAAAAAAGTATTTTGATAACTTGAGTTACCATAGTATAGGCCTATAGGCTATAATAGGAAGGTCCATAGGAAGGACGAACAACACAACAACAGACACACAACACAGTAAAAGAGACTAAAAGCTACTACATACAATGATATAATAATAATAAATGATTATTTACTGTAATAGTAGGATGTTTTTCAGTGCAGTGTGACGGAGCAACAGCTCCACCTAGAGACCGACCCTCTCCGCTGCGCCTGGCCGCCCTGACTGCTCCTCTCCCCCGCTGCAAGACGCTGCACAGGCCGCTGTCTCTCTCCGACCCAGGACCAGGACCAGGACCAGAACCAGGACCAGGACCCGGACCGGGAGCACCGCCAACATGTCGGACATGGAAGACGACTTCATGTGCGACGATGAGGAGGATTACGACCTGGTATTTAATGACCTGTTTCCATCTGAACTGAGCGGAGTGTTGTTGTGAAGCGGCGCTAACGGCTGATGGAGCTAAGTTAGCTGTTAGCTGTTAGCCGCTAGCTTCCTGAGCTAAAGCAGCTGTTTACATCAACCAGCACCGACTTCACCTGTCCACCTGTCGGCTGTTTCCGGCTGCACCGCTCGGTTCAGTCAGTGAATGTAGTAATAATGATTAATATTTAATGATAAATGTCATTTAAACCAGAAAAACAAACTAAGCAGCGAGGTGTTAGCTTAGCTTAGCTTAGCGCTAGCTCCTGGCTCAGCGCTGCAGAGCAACATGAAGCCTCGGTGTGTGCAGCTGTGTGTTGGTCTGTGTGTTGGTCTGTGCGAGAGACAGGAGAGAGCCTGTGATATCTGGACTGTAACGTGTTTATTTAGTTTATTTATTGGTTTATTTGTGTGGGACAATGCACATTAATGGACAAATAAAAACATGTAAATGTGCCGGATTGTAGCAGCTAGTGCTAGTTTCCATCCGCAGTCCCAAAACATAAAAACAGTAGTGTCAGAACAACTACAACAACAACAACATAGTATTATATATAAAACGTAATGTAACGTGTTGTGTCCTCTGGTCCTGCAGGAGTACTCTGAGGACAGTAACTCTGAGCCCAACGTGGACCTGGAGAACCAGTACTACAACTCCAAAGCCCTGAAGGAGGACGACCCCAAAGCGGCTCTCAGCAGCTTCCAGAAGGTGGAGCAGCAGTCCCTCAGTCCCTCAGTCCCTCAGCACACTGACACATCTGTTACACACACACACACATATATAAACATCACACACTCACGTTGCACAACAAAAAGACACAAGAAGGAGGATAAGGAGAACAACTTTCCTTGC
Source organism: Trachurus trachurus (assembly GCF_905171665.1). NCBI lineage: Eukaryota > Metazoa > Chordata > Actinopteri > Carangiformes > Carangidae > Trachurus > Trachurus trachurus. Next base: position 575,523 of record NC_139893.1, read on the forward strand.
TGATCAAGTGCTGAACACAGTCAGATATCTGAGCCACATAATCAGAGATCAACTATGATGATGATGCTGCTGCAAACTCGATGCACAAAACCAATACGCTTGTACGGAAATTGTAGTTTAGTTGATTAAGATCCCCATTGGCTTTTGCAAAGCAGCAGCTGCTCTTCCGTGGGTCTTTTCATTTTCATAAGTGACTATACAAACCAACTATAAACGACACACAGCCTACTTATTGTTTAGAGTTTATTTATTTAGCACACATTTAAATTCAATGGTGCAAGGAGGGAACAGACAACTAATCCTGAGCAGAGCTGCTGTGCGACATCGTGACATTGTGACAGTTTTCCCTCCGTTAGAGATGAGTCCTGACTGTTTCTGTCCTCAGGTGTTGGAGCTGGAGGGAGAGAAAGGAGAGTGGGGCTTCAAAGCTCTGAAACAGATGATCAAGATCAACTTCAAGCTGGTAGGACACACACACACACACACACACACACACACACACTTGCAGTGTTGTTTTTGGCAGGCATTTTAGATTTAGTCTTAGTTTTAGTCTTTTGGACTAAAATGTTTATTAGTTTTAGTCAATTTTAGTCATTTCTATATGTGATAGTTTTAGTCGACGAAAACTCAAAAAGGTTTTAGTCAGTTTTGGTAAAAGAAAATAAATAATTGTAGTAGGCTATTGTAGATTGCTGTTGGGCAGAATCCTTTTATCTCTATATTTCAACTTTTTAACTTTTTTCCAACATATTTCAACAGATTTTTTTATGAATTGATGCCCTGGCCTACTTCATCATACAAGAGTGTCACACACAAGTTGTGAAAATAGCAGATCTATAAGTTCAGCAACACATTGTGAGCTTGTAGATCGGCTATTTCCACCAATAATAAAGGAATGGTTTTACACATATATATAATGTTTCCACCCAAAGGCAAATACTTTCTGGTCTAAGGATTATGCATCACACACGTCTGGTCATGTTTTCGTTATCGTTGATGAAAACAACACTGCTCATTGGGTAGTTTTTCCTGAGTGGATGTGAGGGTGTAAGGACAGAGGATGCTGTGATGATGCTGTGTAAAGAGCTTTGATTCAAGATTCAAGATTCATTTATTTGCCATTTTATGTTTAAACATAATTGGAACGTTCTGTGGTGATGTGTGTGTGTTCATTTCTTTTCACATAAATAAATAAGTACAGGACAGGACAGTGAAAACATAACAAATGCAATGGACAGTTTAAATTATTAAGTGCAGGTGCAGTTTGTGTTCATTGAACATTGATTCAAGTGGTTTGTAGAAATGTGCTGTAGTACTAATAACTAACCTGCCTTGTTCTGATTGGCCCGTAGACCAACTTCCCAGAGATGATGAACCGGTACAAGCAGCTGCTGACGTACATCCGGAGCGCCGTGACCAGGAACTACTCGGAGAAGTCCATCAACTCCATCCTGGACTACATCTCCACCTCCAAGCAGGTGAGGACGACGCCGGTCTCACGCTGAGACTCTGCTGCTCTAACGTGTCTCAGTCAGTAGTTTACATGCAGCTTCATCCAGCTCGGCTCAAAATTAGATTTTGGCGTCAAGTCGGACTTCTGTCCTTGTCCCAGTTTACATGCAACTGAGAAAATCTAATAACTGACGGGTCCATCGCCCCCTCATGGCGTCACCCGTTGTTTCAGCAGGTTAATACGCCTCTGTCCTGTTGACTTCTCTGTCACCTCGTAAAAAACTGAATATAAACAACGTAGTAGCTTAAAGCAGAAGTAAGTGGTCCGGTCGTTTTCGCTAATGCTGCGTTCCAGGCAGGCTTTTGTGTTAAATGCATTGACTCGGCGCTGACGTTGGGTTTTCTTCTTTACTTTGCCTGGTTCGGGCGGCTTCTCTGCTCCACTTGGTGCCGTCTCTACTGTTGTGAAGCATGCGCACATGTAGGGATGTCACAATTACTTGTTTTCACAATTAATCACGGTATTAAACGCCACAATTAATTGATCGCAAAGATTCCTAAATACCGTCACTTTCCAAAAAAAGATTATGTATGAACCGTGTCAGAAGATGTGGCGCCAAAGTAAAGGTAAATGCACAGACACTGGTCCATTTAACTAAAGTAACACTGAATTAGTAGGAATTTAAATGTTAGAGTGTCATTTGTAATAAAAAAAAAGATTAAAATTAACTTAAAAATTTGGTATCGATGACAATTAATGACTTGAATATTTCAAACACTTCCCCTGGAGGATTAATAATTGGTCATATTTTAATAGATATTTAAAATACTTTATAATTAGTAATGTATATTTTAACTATATTTGATTTTACACATTCATAGTGTTGTGAAATTAATGAATGCATAATAATCGTGATAATCGTAACACCGTGATTATTTCTCTGACAATAATCATACCAAAAAAATCTATAATCGTGACTTCCCTACACACATGCATTGTCCAGTTCTACTCCGACTAAGGTGTAAACATGACGGAGAAAATCGAATTCCAATCGCATCATCTGGGTGTCTTAATCGGAGTTCTCCAACTCTGATTTCAGTCGGACTGAGGTGTTTACCTGCACTTCAGTTGTCCAGTTGTAGTCGGATTAAGGAAATCAATTATTTTAAATTCAGTTTCTTCAAGTGTCATGTAAACGTAGGCCACCGTGTGTTTCCAGATGGACCTGCTGCAGGAGTTCTATGAAACCACGCTGGAAGCTCTGAAAGACGCCAAGAACGACCGACTGTGGTTTAAAACCAACACCAAGGTACGAGATGACTCCTCCTCCTCCTCGCGCCTCTAGGTCGTAAGTAGCTCGGCGACGTTCTTCCTCGTAACTCAGCGACTTCTCTTCTCTTCCTGTTTGTCCTGTTTGTCCTCTGCAGCTGGGGAAGTTGTATCTGGAGAGGGAAGAGTACGGGAAGCTGCAGAAGATCCTCAGGCAGCTGCACCAGTCCTGTCAGGTAAAAGACATTTCTTTCTGGACTTTAATTTGGTTCATTAACAACAACAGGAAACTGCTTTGCCACGCAATAAAAACACATACATCCACTTAACAAACAATTCCATACCATTGCACAAAAACAGCTGTATCGACATGATTGGATACTTCATACGACAGAGTACTCAATTAAACAATTAAATTAAAGCCCCAGTGTGTGAAATGCGGGGAAAACTGTGACATCCAGTGTTCAGATTCCAGATCGCAGCGCTCACTCACTCTGCCGAGGATTAACACACAAACTAACTGCTAACAATAACTTTAGCTTTGTTTTGTTCATGGCCAATTAGGTGACTTGTGTGAATCATTCAGATATAGGGATGCACATGATTAACCGTTTAACCGTTAACCGATAACAAGAACTTTGACCGATTAATACTATCGGTTATTTATTTATTTTATTAGCTCCTTATGTCATCAACTCATGGGGGCGTGTCGACACGTGCAGAGTTCACTGCCTTCAGTCATATTTCGAAGCAAAAAGTTACACAGGAGGACTGACAGTATGAGCAGCAGCCGCCGTGAAGGAAGATCAGACAATAAATGTAGCTACATGGACATAGACGTGAATCACCTGTAACTACGGCGCTGAAGGAAAAAAAAAAAAAAAAAGAGGACGAGGATGTGGCTGCTCTCCAGCCTGTTCACCTGCAGCTCCACAGAGGAGCTCTGCTGCTCCTTCAGCCTGGTGTTTGGCTGCACTTTATAAAAACAGTTCTACATTGGACGATCTAACCACCACATGAGCGCGATCAGCTGAGACAGAGCACACTGATCAGCTGTCGCGGCACACGTGTGTATTTAACGGCAAAAAAAATTGGAGCGATATTTTTTTTTTTTTGCCGTGCGCCGCAAGTGTCTTAATCTTATCGGTTAACGGTTAATAATCGGTTAACGAGCGTCGCGTTGATGAAGCCTCTTGGATGAGAGGTGAAACGTCTTCCTAGACAAATAACTAAGTCCAGTTGCTTTCGATTTAACCTCCTTTGAAATACTATGACCTGGACAAATGAGAATATGCACCGGCTTATTAACGAGCGTCGGTTATCGGTCAGAAAAAAAATTAAAAATGTGCATCTCTATTCAGATATGAAGAGTTCTCACAACCCAAAGCGGCGCCGTAGCCGCGTGCATTTGGTGCGACGGTGATGTGGCTTTTTTTTTTATCGTGCATGCTTGTGGACCTGTGGTTTCCCACGGAGCTCTGTCCCGTCTGAAAGGTGAAGGAAAAGCCCCAAGTGGAAAAGACTTTGCCTCCGCGATGTAGAATGTGAAAAAAAAGCCAAATAAGTTACACACTGTCCCTTTAAATATGCAGACCTGTGCCTCATTAACAAGTGTTGTAAACAGAACAAAACCAAATTACAACAAATGCACTCTTTCTATAAACACTGGCAACCTCTCATATCACAGCTTGAAGATATGAAATGTACTTAGGTTATCCCTAATGAACAGTTTTACTTTTGTTCCTGAGGACTTGAGTCCTCCGTGGCTTCTCTGAGTTACAGGGGGTCTCGGCGTAGCAGAGCATGTCCATATGACGGTTGCAAATGGATACCAACTGTCTTCGTAACAAAAAGACACACCAAAAAACATCCAAATACCTCCATGCTGCTCGTATGTAATGTCCCTCTTGTATTGAAGCCCCAACATGAGAAATTGTTCAGAAAAAAATTAAATAAGTCTATATTTCATGCTTGTTTTGTAGCGGAAGCTCCCAGTGTTGCTCTGCCGGAATCTCGCGGCTTGCGGAGCCGTGAACTGGGTGTCAGTGCAAATCACGCGAGATTTTGACGGACCAGGAAGAGCAGTGCTGGGAACTACAAAACAAGCTTAAAGAGGAACTAAACCCCTAAACCACTTTTTTCTGCTGAAAACAAATATATTTGGGTATAAGGTAGTGTTGTCAGTTGATTCTGGTCCAACTTTTGACATTTTAGTCAAAATATTTCAACTTGGTGTATTTTGTAGTAAAAATGTAGAGTGACTGCCCTCTATGGGTTGAAACACGGCTATTACAATCACATTTTCCTATTGGCTGAGATGGAGGCAGATGACGTTTTGGAGGCAGCTTTCGTCACCGGCCACCAGCTCCCCGACCAATCAGCACCGGCTGCTGCCTGCCGCTAACGGTTGCTAGGCAGTCTAGCTGCTCTGCTGCGGCTAACGGCTGCTAACAGCTGCCTGAACGGGAATCGTTAGTGCTGCCGACGCTAACGAGCCGTTAACGAGCTAACGAGCCGGCGGATCAGCTGTAGATGCACTGTGTCAGGGCTCCTAGTAGTGTCCGCTACTAGTGCTGTTAGTAGCTCGTTAGTAGCTCGTTAGCGCTAGCAGAAGTGTTGAATTGATGTGTGTTTATTACTTTTTTTTCTCCTTTGTGTGATTTCGCGGGTGTGAATGGGGCGCAGGGGAGGGGGAGGGGGGATCGGAGAGTGCTCCTGAGTCCCGCCCATAATCAAGGCATTTTTTGAATTTCAAGCTTAGAGCACGTCATCCAAAACTGAGGGGTTTAGTTGCTCTTTAAAACATTTTTTCTGAACATTTTCTCACGTCGGGGCTTCAATACATTAGAATTTTGTGTGAACTATCCCTTTTAATATGAACTGGTTGGTTTTCTCTGGTCTTTCATGTGGGCCAGACGGACGACGGCGAGGACGACCTGAAGAAGGGCACCCAGCTGCTGGAGATCTACGCTCTGGAGATCCAGATGTACACGGCTCAGAAGAACAACAAGAAGCTGAAGGCGCTGTACGAGCAGTCGCTGCACATCAAGTCTGCCATCCCTCACCCTCTCATCATGGGCGTCATCAGAGGTAGGTGACATCCCTCACCCTCTCATCATGGGCGTCATCAGAGGTAGGTGACATCCCTCACCCTCTCATCATAAGTCCAGTCATTTTATGAGAAAAGGTTAAACAAATTGCAACAGAATCAAACTCAACTGGTTTTGTTTCCTCAACATGTCCTGAGTGAAGGAAAAAAAGCCCAGAAGAATCCCATTAGGGGAAAGTTTAGAAAAACACCCAAACATATCCCATAATACGCATATAAAAAAATGTTTTCACATGAATAGGGTAAAATTTTTAACCTTTAGATATCTCCATGAAAATTACTGAGTTGATTACTTACATTAAGACAAACAAAAAATGTATTACACGTTTTTTGAAATTCTTTGTTAACATGAGCAAATTTGCATAAATCTGCATAAATTTGCATAAATTCCACCGTTTTGACGGCACATGTATATATGAAGTTGCTGTGGTGGTACCGGCATGAAAATTGGAATGAGTTGACTCCATCGGTCAACCGACAAATTGACCACTTTAAATTTCAAGATGACTGCAATTTTTCAAGACAGCCACATCCTTAGTAGAGCAGGTATGACATGAGCCAACAGTGCATAATCCAATTACATATGGCTAATTTGCATACATACAGCACCTGATCTAAACATTGAGTAGAGCAGGTGAAAATGTCTTGTTCAATCTTGTTAACATATTACAGTTAAAAAACTCAGGACTCACTCAGGACATGCTGAGGATACAAAATCAGTTGAGTTTGCTTCTGTTGCAATTTGTTTAACGTTGACCCCTTTTTTGGCCTTAAATTACTGGACTAATATGGGCGTCATCAGAGGTAGGTGGCCAATAGAAACACACGCTGGCTTCACTTTCAGTTTCATTCATTGACAAGGGACAATGTACATTAATAAAACATTGTAAAAAACAAATGTAAATGCACCAGAGTTAGATAAAAAAAAAGCTAGTTTTCATGGCCAGTCCCTCTGCCTGATGATAAAAGGCAACCTTAAAAAAAACGATAGCACCAAAATACCAAAGACACCTTCAATTCACATTAATAAATATACATTTGTGAGGCCATAACACACGTTTGCGGTGGCACAAGGTAGTTAGTGCTCATAATAGAATCAGTTCTTAGTGCTGCCGTCATAGAGCATCAGCAATACATAGTATTAAGGAACAGGATTCATTAAATAAATCACTATAACTATCTGGCTACTACATATAGGAAGATACATGACAGAATACTCAATGCCTGTACCACGTATGTGTGGCGGCCTGGGAAAACCCTTCGGAAGTCACGGACGTTCTATTGTGGCAAATAGCCAAACTAGGTGAAAAAGTACTACAGTATTTCCACGATTTAGATATTTAGTGTGATTCTGGTACTTTGAACTCTCTACGACATCGTGGTGAATAAATATTTTAAGAAAACAAAACGGAAAGTACTTATTTTTATGTTTTTGTGGCAAGTAAAGCGTTTCATTTCCAGCTGAGCTGCAGCAGCAGCAGCTAGAGGAGAGGAGGTCCGTTGTTATTGTAGAGGAAACATTCAAGGACCCTCGGAAAGCAGAGAATCCCATGATCCAGATGCTTTTTACAGCTGATCTTTATCACAAACTGTTCAGAAGTTATAATATGTTGTTGATGTTTTGTAAAACATGTGCAAGTGCCGATGCTACGTTCGGTTTAGCATCGATGCTACGTTCTGTTTAGCGCCGATGCTACGTTCTGTTTAGCATCGATGCTACGTACAGTTTAGCATCGATGCTACGTTCGAATTAGCATCGATGCTACGCTAGGTTAGCATCTGTTCCCGTACCACGTGATTACACGCACCCTATACAGTCCCTTCTTGTCACAGAGGCACCGTTCAAAGACCCTCGGAAAGCAGGAAATCACACGATTCAGATACAGTTTACAGCTCGTCTCTATCATAAACGGTTCAGAAGCTGTTTAATGTTTTGTAAAACACTCGTCTTTAGAGGGTTAAAACAGCAACGTTCTTTTGTCATAATAGATTAAAATGCCCATAACTTTTGATCTGAGAGGGATAGCCTATCTCAGTTATTCAAACAGTTATGAATGGCTGAAAACTTCTAGTTTATGGAAATATCAAAAAATGAAAATGTCAAAATCCCACCATGTGAAGGGTTTTCCCAGGCCACCACTATCTGGTCATCTGATGATGTCATGCTGCTGGTTGATGATGTCATGCTGGGGGGTCTTGAAAAGTATTAAAAGGTGATAAATCAATTTTGGGAAAATTAAGACCCTTAAAAAGTATTAAAAAGTATTTTCATGACTTTATAAAGTCTTACATTTTGAAGGTATTTTTTCTGAATCAGCTGTCCAAGAGTTTGCGTTGTAAAAAACATTGTAAAAGTGTGTGAATTTATTTGTTTTATTAAAAAACAAAGATGAACCGGTTCATGAAAAAGAAAAGAAGATTGTTGTTTTTGTTTTTTTGAGAGTTGAGCAATGCTTTTTTTGATAAACTTTGCCTTTGATTTATTATCTCAGCCTTTTTTGAATTCTGTTGTATCATAGTGGTCTATCGTCTTTATCACAAAAACTAAAACTGTTCATTTAAAAGTGTCACTGATGTAAATGGTTACAGCTTGAAGTGGAGGTGAGGTATTAAAAAATGTTGAGAAGGTCTTGAAAAAGTCTTAAAAAGGTTTTGAAATTAACTTCAAGATTCCTGTATAAACCTGTATATATTCCTGTATAAACCCTGTGCTGACTGACCTGTGCTGACTGACCTGTGGTTTCCCGCTCCTAAACTTTTTTGACTGATGACGTCATGCTGCTGGTTGATGATGTCATGCTGACTGACCTGTGGTTTCCTCCTGCAGAGTGCGGAGGGAAGATGCACCTGAGAGAGGGAGAGTTTGAGAAAGCACACACAGATTTCTTTGAGGCCTTTAAGAACTACGACGAGTCCGGCAGCCCGAGGAGGACGACGTGTCTGAAGTACCTGGTGTTGGCCAACATGCTGATGAAGTCTGGGATCAACCCCTTCGACTCCCAGGAGGTCAGAGACACCACACGTTTAGTCTGAGACCAACATAGAGACACCACACGTTTAAACAACTGCTGCTGTTTAAATGTAAAACTTTAACTGTTGTTCATCTTCTCCTCCACAGGCCAAACCGTATAAAAACGACCCAGAGATCCTGGCCATGACAAACTTAGTGAGGTAAGAAAACATCCACATGTTGAGTTGTTTTGATGTTCAGAGGTGGCAGAAGTAGAAGTACTGATTCAACTCCTTTACTCAAGTAAAAGTAAAAAAGTACAGGCTCTGAAATGAACTTTCAAAGTAAAAGTAAAAAGTAAAAATGAATTTTTGCCGTTAATGAAACCTACATCCTTTGATCATTTTGTTAAACAAAAAAAGTTCAGACTGAATAATCAAGATTGAAGTGACCCCATTAATTAACATTTGGGACCGCCACAGACCTCACAACATAATAATAATAATAATAATAGCCTAATAATAATGGTAAATGGTAAATGGACTTGCACTTATAGAACCCTTTTCTAGTCACTCAGACCACTCAAAGCGCTTTACAATGTAACGGTCACATTCACCCTTTCACACACATTCACACAGCTGTTCACAGACTAATCATTCACACACATTCATACATCCGATAACACATCGGAGGGCAAGTGTGGGTTCAGTGTCTTGCCCAAGGACACTTCGACATGCGGACTGGGGGAGCCGGGAATCAAACCTTTTTTCTGAGTTGAGGTCCCATGGCGACGTTACTTCCTGCTTCCGCTTCGGCTCTCTAATATACAGTACAGGCCAAAAGTTTGGACACACTCAATGCATTTCCTTTATTTTCATGACTATTTACATTGTAGATTCTCACTGAAATTCCACTAATGAACCTGACAAGGCTTCACACTGACACCTGTGAAGTGAAAACCATGTTCAGGTCAGGTTGAAGGTTCACCTCTTGAAGCTCATCAAGAGAATGCCAAGAGTTTGCAAAGCAGTAATCAGAGCAAAGGGGGGCTACTTTGAAGAAACTAGAATTGGTGGGGGCAGAGATAGAGGAGGAGGAGGAAGAAGGAGAGGAAGAAGAAAAGAAGAAAGAGAAGACAAAGAAGAAAAGAAACAGTGTTTTCAGTTATTTCACACTTTGTTGTTAATTCCACATGTGTTCATTCATAGTTTTGGTGCCTTCAGTGAGAATAAAGGAAACACACTGAATGAGAAGGTGTGTCCAAACTTTTGGCCTGTACTGTAAATGTGCTTATATTTAAGATTTTTACTGCATCAACAAGAAACTAAGAGCAGGCAGCCCAGACTGAGATAAGAAGAGTGTTCATATGAGACTGTGAATGTGTTTGACAGCCGTCAGGATGAGAGTCTGTGGGTGTGTGTTAGAGTTACAGGATGAGAGTCCTGACGGCACAATGTCGCCGCTCTAACATCTCTAACATCTCTGTGTGTTTGTCCCTGCAGCGCCTACCAGAACAATGACATCACCGAGTTTGAGAAAATCTTGAAAACAAATCACAGCAACATAATGGACGACCCGTTCATCAGAGAGCACATAGAGGGTGAGTTAGTTCACGCTGCTGCTGCACGCTGCTGCTCAGAAAGCTGCAGAAACCGGTTAGAACTGGTCCTGATGCTGTAACGTTGTTGTGTTGCAGAGCTGCTGAGGAACATCAGAACTCAAGTCCTCATCAAACTCATCAAACCCTACACCAGAATACACATCCCCTTCATCTCTAAGGTCAGTTATTGGATTGTTCCACATTAAATACAACAAGCATCTGAGTAACACATTGTTTAAAGGGATAGCTCACCCAAAATTGAAATTTCGTTCATCATTATCTCCTCCTCCCACTCATGTGGACTAAGGGCTGGGAGAAGTTTCAGAGTCCTCCGTGGCTTCTCTGAGTTACAGGGGGTCTCGGCGTAGCAGTGCATGTCCATATGACGGTTGCTAATGGATACCAACTGTCTTCATAACAAAAAGACACACCAAAAAACATCCAAATACCTCCATGCTGCTCGTATGTAATGTCCGTCTTGTATTCACTGCAAAAAAGTTTGCATTCACACCGTACGTGAATCACACCAGGGTTCGTTTGGGAATCTGGTGCGATTCGACCAAACAAGTGAACCGAGTCCCAGCTGCAGAGGTGGTCTCGGTCCACTGGTTTGATCCGCAGCACCAGAGTCTAGTAGTTTGTATTCATCACACCTCCCCAAAAGGTCCGCACCAGAGGAAAAGTCTGTTTCAAGCGGACCAAACGAGCCTAGTGTGAATACGCCCTGAAACTTCTCCCAGCCCTTAGTCCACATGAGGGGGAGGAGGAGATAATGAGTGAACTATCCCTTTTAATACGAATGAATAAATGAAATCCAGTTTCAGCATCAACATGGATCCTCCTGGATGTTAATGTGTTAATGTGTCGTTTGTGTTTCAGGAGCTGAACATCGACGTGTGCGATGTGGAGAGTTTGCTGGTGCAGTGCATCCTGGATAAGTGAGTAGTTCCTCATATCTGCTGCTCTGCTCGTCACTGTGTCGTAGTTAATCTGCTGCTACAGCTTCATGTTGCAGCCGGACCGGTTCACTGACGTCACAGACCGAGAGGGAAAACACCACATCACTCTGAACTGTCAAGACTCAAATATCTAAACATACAATTAGTTTGTTTTGCTACACACACACACACAATGATCTGAAAACACAACCAGCATGTTTTATTGTCCTTTGAGATTCCTTTGGGTGTTTACAGGGATAGTTCATCAACATTTTATCAAATTGGCCCATTGCCATAATCCCTATAGTCATAGCAGTAGGTTTGTTACCTTTAATTGTCGGTGCAAGCTGTTTTTAGAACGGCGGAGCAGAGCCGTGAGCTGCTCAGAGCTACGCTACGGAGGCTCATTATGGGATTTCTTGGTTTCCCTCATCAAACTCATCAAATACACAATCCAACAACTCCACAACGCTCTGGTGGACAAGTTGTGAGCTGCACATTCACCACGCTATGAGATAATAACACAACGTTACCACACAGAGTTGTTGTAGAGGGAAATTCATGTAAAACCTCTGATGCGCGTTGCCTTCAGGGACAGTTTTTCATCATCAGTCTCTGTATTTCCCTCTAAAACAACTCTGTGTGGTAACGTTGTGTTATTATCTCATAGCGTGGTGAATGTGCAGCTCACAACTTGTCCACCAGAGCGTTGTGGAGTTGTTGGATTGTGTATTTGATAGGGCTTTGACATTTGTCCCAAAAATCACATTCGAACTTCATGATAACGTCATACTGTAAGTACAGGAGCCCCAGGTGATCAATGCTAATGAGCTGCGTTTCACAACTTCAACAGGCTGAAAAAAGCCTCCAATCTGGATTGAAAACTACGTTTTCAGGCAAACACATTTACCAAAAATAATGCTTATTACAGATTAGAATATTTAGAGCTGCCCTAATATTCGTTCGAATATCACTTTTCTTTAAATATTTGAATTATATTCGAATAACGAAGTTCGATGTCAAAGCCCTAGTATTTGATGAGTTTGATGAGGGAAACCAAGAAATCCCATAATGAGCCTCTGTAGCGTAGCTCTGAGCAGCTCACGGCTCTGCTCCGCCGTTCTAAAAATAGTAACAATATTTTTAAAAATTCCTTTATTCCTAAAGCAATTGGGGCACTGAACACCATGTTGATGTGTTGTAATGTAACTGCCACTGCTGTCCTGCTGTTTGCCCTGAAGATGTCTGTGTGTTAAGTGTTGTTGTCCTGCTTGTTGTTTTTATGAGACCAAAAACAAATTTCCACACCGTGGACAATAAATGAAACTAACTAACTTGCACCGACAATTAAAGGTAACGACTAGGGATGTCACAATTACTTGTTTTCACAATTAATCGTGGTATTAAACGCCACAATTAATTAATCGTAAAGATTCCTAAATACCGTCACTTTCCAAAAAAGATGATGTTGGAAACACAAAGGCAGATGTTGCACCAAAGTAAAGGAAAATTTAAGAAATACTGAGTCCATTTACCTAACATAACATACGATTGGTAGGAATTTAAATGTTAGCAAGTCATTTGTGCTAAAAAAAAACAATGACAAACTTAAACATTTGGTGTTGGTGACAATTAATGACTTGAATATTTAAAACACTTCCCCTGCAGGATTAATAATTGGTCAATGGTTATATATTAATAATAGAGACTTAAAATATTTAGCGTAAATAATTAGTAATGTAATTATATTTTGACTGTATTTGATTTTACACATTCATATGATGTAAATTAATTAATGCATAATAATAATAATCATGATAATCGTAACACCGTGATTATTTCTCTGACAATAATAGTACAAAGAAAATCTATAATCGTGACATCCCTAGTAACGACAAACCTACTGCTACGACTATAGGGATTATGGCAATGGGCCAATTTGACTAAATGTTGAACTATCCCTTTAACAGAAGGTACAGCACTGTCTGTAAATCTAACATCCGTGTCCTCTGTCCTCTACGCCCGCTGCAGCACGATCCACGGCCGCATCGACCAGGTGAACCAGCTGCTGGAGCTGGACTACCAGAAGAGAGGCGGCGCTCGCTACACCGCCTTAGACAAATGGACTAATCAGCTGAACTCTCTGAACCAAGCCATCGTCAGCAAGCTCACATGATGACGACATCATCATCGTCGTCGTCATGGTGACATCACACGAGCCCGGAGAGACGATGGATGGCATGTTGGAAGGAATATACATCCATACAGAAATATGTTACTGTGCTTCTTCTTCACGTTGGTCCTCTGAGCAGAAACACGGTGAAGACGACTCGACTCGACCGCGCCGCGAAACCACTGACACTCGTTTTTGTTTTTGTGTTCCCGATTGGCCGATCCTTCCATGTGCAACACACACAGATGCTTCAGATATGTAGAAAACAAACACACACACACACACACACACACACACAATAAAAAAAAAGAAGAAAAAAGAAGTCCAGATGTGTATGAAAGCGTGTACACAGTATTTTAATGTATACTGTTGCCTGTTGGTAATAAAGAAGATTTCTCTCAGCACTAAAGGTCGAGCTGCCTTTTGACTGGCTGCACTTCAACTGTCCAATAAACGTTTTTATGTCCGAACCATCTAGTGTTGTGGTGCTGCAGACCGGTCGTAGCGTTAGCGTTAGCTGGTGGTGCTATCCACCACTTTCCGTAGAATGAGGCTGGGTGTCGCCATGACGATCCATTCCACCGTGACTGTATTGTTGATAGCATAGACTGGTTGATAGACATCGGCCGTGACGACTTTATTTATAATCATCACCTCATTTTAATGAGAATACGGACGAGGTTTTAGCTTTATGTCACATTTTCACGTCACTATATCACCGTTGTGACTCTGATGTTTATGAAGTCTATAAAACTAATTGTTGAACAAACATTTTAGATTAGCTGGGCTAACCGTTAGCTGTTAGCCGTTAGCAGTGTCAATAAACAATAACTCAATAAACGGCCCATGAAAAAACATATTTTCTCCAGCGGATATCCTAGTTCCAACATGACTGAGCTAACTGGAGTAGTTTCATGTCGTGTCCCACAACAGGAGGGTTTTAACAGCTGACGTCCTGCTGTTAGCTTAGCTGCTGCTGTTAGCAGCAGTAAAGCTAACAACTACGATAACCATGACTAATTACAAAAACGTGCACACAGAAATAGTAATGTTTGTTCAATAATTAGTTTTATAGACTTTACAAACATCAGATTTAGTCAAAACGGTTTTGGCAGCCCAGAGCCCCCACATTTGGTCCCTACACCGGTGGCTAACGCTACCAGTTAGCCGCTCGCTAGAATGCTACTAAAACCACTTCCGTTGTGGTGTGACGCAATGGATCATGGGAAAATAAAGTGGTGGATACCCAGGGGGCAAAGCAAAAGAACAGACAGGGAGTGTTGTAAAAGGTTTGACACCAGAAATTATATCTAGGAACTTGAAGGATTAAAACCTGGGTGGACAACCTGTCAACTAGCTGCTGGAAAGCTACAGGGGACAAAACCCCTTTCTGGGTAGTTTTGCTGGAGAAATTATGTAAATGCAAATATTTAGGTACTACAATGGCATAAATAGTCATACAACTATAACATTTGGCAGAGAGTATCTTGACACAGGGGGAGGCAGGAAAAAAAGATTCTGGGGTTTGTTGCAACTCAACTTTAAGATATCACCCTCAACATCCCAAAAAAGACAAAAAAAAAGTACTGTTCTCATGAAAATGATTATTTTTCAGCACTTTATGGAGAATATCTATGCCTAACATGTATATAGAAAACTTCCTTAATTCATAAGCTTCCATTTGAGTCCCAGATAGCCTTTCTACTAGCTACTGGAAAGTTTCAGGCTGTCTCCAAACAATGCAACACCTATTGTGAAAAACCACATGTTAACTGGCCTGATCAGAAACCATTCTATTTCTGGAACAGATAGATAGAGAAGACCGTTGGCCACAGCAAGTGGAGCTTTGGAGATGGAAAGGCTTGAGATCTCGGACTCAAATGGAAGCTTATGAATTTCCAGCAGCTAGTTGACTGGGTTGTCCACCCAGGTTTTAATCCTTCAAGTGCCTACATATCATTTCTGCTGTCAAACCTTTTACAACGCTCCCTGTCTGTTTTCCAATGTGCTATGTGTTCAGTTCATTTGGGTTCCTATAATAAAGTAACACTCTTTGAGTCAATATCGACACGTTGACTTCACCTTTAAAGGGACATTGTGTAACTTCTCCTGTTATCTTATTCATGAAAATGGATTATTTGGTTCTTCAGTCTGTTTTTCATTAACCAGTAATCCCCCCATCAACAAAGTGAAGTGTTCCTTTCAGCTCTGAATGAGCCGTTCATATCATTCATATCTCCATGGAGCGGGTAAGCTCGGTGCTGCTGCCATGTGGTGTCGCCATGTTTTTACCTTCAGTGGCAGCGTGACGGTAACGGTAACCACGGAAACTCAGCGGAGACACCGGAGCGGCTGTCGTCCGTCTGCCGTCTGCCCAATTTCACGTGAATGCAGCATGAAAAATACGACTGAGTTGCTTGTGATGTTGGTCAAAGATGGATAAGACCTTTGAGTGGCCCATTTTTTAAATACTTAAAGAGATATTTGGCCATTTTCCAAACATTTGGAACATGCATGTATGTGAAAGCTTCAAACAAAGATATTTTAGTGTTTTTAAACTTAAATTAATAGGGTGACAACCTTAAAAAAGGTAATTTGGGGCAACCGTAATTTGACGGCTTTTGGCCCGATTTCAACCAAACTTCTACGTTGGACTCCCCTCGGCCCCCCAGATGACATATCCGAATTTGGAGAAATTTGAAGAAATGTGAAGAAACTCAATTTTTGGTCAAAAAAACCTTTTCCGACATCCGCGGGGGCTAAAAATCTTCGAAGATGGCCTTTGGCCCGATTTCAACCAAACTTCTGCGTTGGACTCCCCTTGGCCCCCCACATGACATATCCGAATTTGGAGAAATTTGAAGAAATTTGATTTTTGGTCAAAAAAATCTTCGAAAATGGCCTCAGTCATTTTCTCCAAAACCACTGGCCTGATTTTCCCGACTTTAATTCACCTTTCTGTTTTATAAGTATTTAAAAGAATAATTATAAGGATACGAAAACCAAACAAATTTAATTTTATAGCGATTATACACAAATACTGTATATTCATGGGTAGTAAATTTAGATTTTGCCAATAAACCTTGACAAATATCACAGGCTGGACCTTTAACCCACATCCTGCTGCCTACCACAGCTTTAAAACCTTCTGTTGTTCAGTTGGACACATTCCTCCTCTGTTCTCTTCATCACAGTGGTGTAGTCTATGTGATACTCAGCTATACTCAGTATACCCACTGAAAATGCATAAATACTTCAGTATCTAACTAAAGTAAATGTCAATGGTTCTCAAAGTGAGAGGTGAAACCCTCTCACTTTTTAATTATTGTTTTAATTTTTTTTCTTTTCTGTTTTTTTTTTGTTGAAATTTGACCACTTTTCTAGATTTTTTTGAGAAATTTTACCAGTTTCTTCTCAATTTTTCTGTTCTACTTTTTTTTACTATTATTTTAAAGACATTTGTACCCCTTTTTGTAGTATTGAGAAGTTTTACCACATTTTTCTACAATTTTTGGGGAAAATTTCACTACTTTTTCTAGAATTCTTGAGTAATTTTTACCAGTTTCTTCTCAATAAAAAAAACCATACTTTTTACTATATCCTTTTTTTTTTTTTTTTTTTTTACCACTTTTTCTATAATTTCTTTGAGAAATTTTACCAATTCCTTCTAAAAAAAATGTACGCTTTTTTTTTTTTTTCTTTTACCAGATTTTCCAAAAAATTAAAAATGTACCACTTTGGAGTGAATGGATTTTCTGGGCGCTTTTGCAATACCCACATCCTGCCACTAGAGGCACAAAACCCGTGGTGTCGTTACTCTCTCCTCCAGCGCTCCAGCCCCTCCCTCCCTCCCCCCTCCCCAGTCCTCTCGCTGCCTGTCGGCGGCTCAGTCAGCTCGGCTCATCTCGGGCTGTGGTGCCGTCAGGTCGTCAGGTCAGCTGACGCAGCAGGAGGAGCAGCAGGAGCAGGAGGAGGAGGAACCAGAGGAGCAGCAACAGTAACGGGAGGGAGGCTGCCTCCTCTACCAGCCCCAGTATCGGTCTCAGTAGCCGGAGTTCAGAGGAGGAACTGGGCGTCAGTCAGTAACTCTCTCCGTTAGCAGCGAGTGTTTGATGGTTTCCTCCCCGGGCATGAAGCGGCTGCAGCGGAGGCCGCGGTCCTGACGGCTTCAGCGGCCTGAGGAGGCTCAGTCTGCGGGGAGCGGCCTGACATGGACGGCTGCGACAGCAAGGTAGGACCGGTCTGGTGCTGGGTCTACTGGGTCTTCTGGGTCTGGTCCAGGTCCAGATGTCAAGATACTTTATTGTCATTGGACTTGTGTTTACAACGGGATTCTAGTCCTGGTCCTGGTTCGGGTCTCTAGTTCTGGTCCTGGTCCTGGTCCTGGTTCTGGTCCGTGTCAGTCATCGTGTTGTGTTGCCGTGGGGATAAAACAGATACAACAGTCGGACTGAGCTGATGAGTTCAAGCTCCGTCATGTAAATCACATGTTTTTATCCCGAGATAACAGGTTTAATATGGTGTTAGCATGTTAGCTTAGCTTAGCGGGCTAGCTCTAGCTGTCTGCTGCGGCTAACGGAAACACTGCTGCGTGTGTGTGTCTGTGTGTGTGTGTGTGTGTGTGTGTGTGTCATTGTCAGTGTGTGTCGGTGTCAGTTCACGTTATGAAAAGCCTGTGGTTAATCGACATGACAACATTTTATAACGTTAATAAACAGAAACGCGTCAGACTGTCAGTTGGAGTGTTAGCTAGCTAGCTAGCCGCGTTAGCCTGTTAGCCTGTTAGCTGCAGCAGCTAGCTCAGTCCGAGCTGTCAATCAACTGACGGGACCAGAACCAGAACTAGGTTTATTCACCAAGTATCTGCAGACATAAAGGGATTTAACTCTAGTTTATCATCACTTGTACACACACACACTAAATAAATAAATGTATAGGCTACTGTATGTATTAGCATCATGTAACGTTATGTAGCCTATGTGTGTAGCTAATTAGATATGAAGAGTTCATTTGCAAAAGCAGATAACTTAAAAAAAATGTTTTAATGATTATTTCCACCAGGTGATACCAGTCAAACCAGAGTTAAGTGGCTTTGACCAAAGAGATGAAACGAAACAAAACAGATGTAGCTAAAAAAAAAAAAGCTTTATTGAAAACAACACTATGTTGAAAAGAATAATTCAAAAGCATCAGCTATTTTTTTTTTCAAAATGGCGTTTATAGGCTATATCTGCTTTTGCAAAAGAACTCTTCATATTTAAACATAATAGAGAATGAGAACAGCCACAACTAAATAAAAACACAACAGAGAACACAACAAGTAGAAATAGAACTGGTTAAAGCGGCCGGTGGATTAAAGATAGTCAGCTGGTCGTCGTGCAAATAAACAATGAGGTAGTAGTGCAATGAGATAAATATAATAAATACTGAATTTATGTGTATATATTTATAAATGTTATAATGAGGAAGTGGTGGTTTGATATCAGATGGTTATTGACGGTGTTTGACAGATTCAGGTCTGTGGGAAGGAGCTGCTCTTGCCTCACACAGAGTTATTTTGCCCCTAAAACCTGAGAAAGTGCAACGAAATATATCTTCATCTACCTGCAACATGTGCAACAAGTAGCCAGAACAGTAAATTTGCCAAACTCTGTCTGTGTGGTAACGTTGTGTTATTATCTCATAGCGTGGTGAATGTGCAGCTCACAACTTGTCCACCAGAGCGTTGTGGAGTTGTTGGATTGTGTATTTGATGAGTTTGATGATGAGGGAAACCAAGAAATCCCATAATGAGCCTCCATAGCGTAGCTCTGAGCAGCTCACGGCTCTGCTCCGCCGTTCTAAATATAGCTTGCACCGACAATCAAACACTGTAAAAACTCAAAATCTTTCCAAGAATATTTGTCTTATTTCTTGTCAAAATGTCTCATTTCTAGTCAAAACTAATCTCTTTCCACTTAAAATAAGACTCATCACCTAAAAATGAACTTGTTTTTAGATCATTTTCACTTGTTTCAAACTAATTTTCACTTGAAATAAGTAGAAAAATCTGCCAGTGAAAGGAATTTTTTCGTGCTTGTAACTTGCTCCACTATCAGATTTTTCTACTTATTTCAAGTGAAAATCTGCTTGAAAGAAGTAAAAAGTGTCTAAAAACAAGCTGCTTTTAATGTGATGAGTCTAATTTTAAGTAGAATGAGATTTGTTTTGACTAGAAATGAGACAAATATTCTTGGTAAGATTTAGAGTTTTTGCAGTGAAGGTAACGAACCTACTGCTAGTATGACTATAGGGATTATGGGCAATGGGCCAGTTTGCGAAAAATGTAGAACTATCCCTTTAAATAAGGATGCAGTATTGGAACTAAAACTCGGCCGTGCTCCTGGTAGAAGGTGTGAGTCTGTGAGTCTGCAGCTCTGCAGGTGTCACTCAGCGGTGACAGCAGCAGGAATGTCGACGGTCCGGTCCGGTGGAGGACGGCGGTCCGGTTCTTCTGCATGTGTGACATTCCTCTGTGTGTGTGTGTGTGTCTGTGTGTGTGTGTGTGAGGTATGCAGAAAGTTGAGTGTGTTGTTGTTGTTGTGACTGTGACCAACAGGGTTTAACAACACACGGTGGCTCAGTGTGACTGTGTCCTCAGTTCACTCAGTAAAACTAATCAATAACCAGTCAGATCGGCTCGGTCCCGGTCTGAGGGTCTGAGAGCAGGAAGCAGCTGTTGGTCACCACCACCAGAAGAATCTGACTCCTAAGATAAATAGAGTATAAATGAAATAGTAAATTGTAGAGGTGTGCCAAAAAATGGATTCACATAAGAATCTCAATTCTCATTTAATACGATTCAGAATCGATATAAAATGTCCCAAAATCGATAAAAAAAAAAGAGAATCTGCTGCTGTCGGCCTCCGTTTCCTTAGAATTTAAAAGGCAGCATGTTTAATTGAGGCACTTTTTATTTTGTTACTTAAGCAACATGTGATATTGCTTTTATGCAACAGTTTCAACAATTCTATCTCAGCATGGATAAATGTTTAAAACTCAATAAATGTGAAAAAGACACTTCAGTCGTTCTGTCTTGTAGCAGACTGGAGTAGATCATGAGGATCCTTTACACCGACAGACTGAAGCACAAATCATTAGGAATCAAATACTTTTGAACCGAAAATCCATTCTGAATCGAATCGTAGCCTCAAAACTCAGAATCGGATCGAATCGTGAGATAGTAAAAGATTCCCACTGCTAATAAATTGTTCATCTACTGACACGATGATGTGCAACCAGGACATTTACCTTCTTTTAAAAACAAAACTCTGGTGAAACCTGGAAGAGACGACTCAGAGAATCTGAAGTCTGTCGTGACAGGAGTCAGTCAGGTCGATCGATGTGTGTGTGGGTCGTGGATGAAAAGGAAACGTGAATAATAAATAGTTTTGTGAGTTGGTTTATGATGAGCGTTGTGCAGTGCCTCTAACACTTCAGCTGTGGCTCCTAAAATGTTAAAGTTGAGCTCCGAGTGAAGGAAGTTCGTGTTGTGTTCAGGGTCACTGCTGATTATTAAATGAATCATCAACTATTCTGATAATCTAATAATCAGTTTGAGTTGTTTATTTAAATAAAAAAAGCTCCAGATTCTCTGATTGCAGCTTCTTCAATGTGAATATTTCTGGTTTCTTTGTTCCTTTATGACAATAAACTGAGTCTCTCTTTGGTTTGTGGACAAAACAAGACATTTGAGGACGATGTCGTCTGGTGGTTTGAGAAACACTGACTGATGATTTTATACATTTTATTGACCAAACTAATTGATTAATCGTTTAAATAACCGACACATTAAATCGGACGTGTTGCTGGTATTGTGCAGGACACACACACTCACAGACACACACACACACACACACACACACACACACACACAGACACACACACACACACACACACACACACACACACACACTCACACACTCGGAGCAGATGAAGCCTGACACAGAGGCCAGTGAGATCAGTGGCTCCTGTCGTCGCGGCGACGGACTCAACATCTGGCTGTGACCTCACTGCCTCTGTCACAGCCACAGCTGTTCTCACTGACACACACACAGACACACACACACAGACACACACACACACACACACACACACTGATCCTCTGACGGTCCTGCACTGGAAAATATCTTACCATGAATATTTATCTTATTTCTAGTCAAAACTAATCTCATTCTACTTAAAATAAGACTCATCACATAAAAAGCAGCTTGTTTTTAGACACTTTTTACTTCTTTCAAGCAGATTTTCACTTGAAATAAGTAGAAAAATCTGATAGTGGAGCAAGTTTTTCTTTCTTATTACAAACACAAAAAACTTGCTTTCACTGGCAGATTTTTCTACTTATTTCAAGTGAAAATTTGTTTGAAATAAGTGAAAATGATCTAAAAACAAGTAATTTTTTAGGTGATGAGTCTTATTTTAAGTGGAAAGAGATTAGTTTTGACTAGAAATGAGACAAATATTCTTGGTAAGATTTTGAGTTTTTGCAGTGTGGTCCTGGTTGGACACAGTGGTGTGATCCTGTAGACCGGTCCCTGTTTCTATGGAGTTTTTCCTCAGTGGATGTGAGGGTCTAAGGACAGAGGATGTTGTTATTATGGGATGTGAAGCCCTTTGAGACAAACTGGTGGTAAAAACGGGCTATACAAATAAAACTGCCTTGCCAGTCCTCATAATAACCATGTGTCTGGATATTTACATTATTCCTCCTCAGCTACAAAGATAAAAGATGATTGGATGTAAAATTTAAACCATATTTAATGTAAACAAAGTTTGGATTGAACTGAACTGCAGATGGGAATATAATCTGGGATTTTAACCCTTTACAACATATTATTAATTATTTTGTATGTTCATGATGAATATGCAGAGTCCCATTATAAATAAACTAATAAATGAAAAAACCCTGAAGAACACAGCACACGACCTGCTGAAGTTTCCTCCCACGAACTAGAGCTGCAACTAACGGATCTGTGGATTATTTAAACCATTAATCGATTAGTTGTTTGGTCAATAAAATGTTAAAAAATGTCTAAAAATGTCTCGTTTTGTCCACAAACCAAAGAGAGACTCAGTTTATTGTCATAAAGGAACAAAGAAACCAGAAATATTCACATTGAAGAAGCTGCAATCAGAGAATCTGGAGCTTTTTTTATTTAAAAAACGACTCAAACTGATTATTAGATTATCAGAATAGTTGAGGATTCATTTAATAATCGATTATTGTTCGATTAATCGATTAATTGTTGCAGCTCTATACTTTAGTGGAACTATTTGAATTATAAAGTTACTACAACACCAGCAGCTCTGTGGACGGACGGATGCACTGCAAAAACTCTACATCTTTCCAAGAATATTTGTCTTATTTCTTGTCAAAATGTCTCATTTCTAGTCAAAACTAATCTCTTTCCACTTAAAATAAGACTCATCACCTAAAAATCAACTTGTTTTTAGATCATTTTCACTTGTTTCAAACTAATTTTCACTTGAAATAAGAAGAGTTAATTTGCAAAAGCAGATAACTTCATTTTTTATTTACATAAGGTGGTATCAGTCAAACCAAAGTTGAGTGACTTTGAGATGTAACAAAACAGACATATCTAAAAAAAAATAAAGTTTTATTGAAAACAACACTATGCAAAGAATAATTACAAAGCCTCAGCTCATTTTTTTTTTTTCAAAATGGCACTTATCTGCTTTTGCAAATGAACTCTTCTTATTTCAAGTGAAAATTAGTTTGAAACAAGTGAAAATGATCTAAAAACAAGTTAATTTTTAGGTGATGAGTCTTATTTTAAGTGGAAAGAGATTAGTTTTGACTAGAAATGAGACATTTTGACAAGAAATAAGACAAATATTAAAAACGTTTTTTGTGTTTGTAATAAGGAAGAAAAACTTGCTCCACTATCAGATTTTTCTACTTATTTCAAGTGAAAATCTGCTTGAAAGAAGTAAAAAGTGTCTAAAAACAAGCTGCTTTTAATGTGATGAGTCTTATTTTAAGTAGAGAATGCAATTTATTCTGACTAGAAATGAGACAAATATTCTTGGTAAGATATTAGATTTTTTTGCAGTGTGGGTGGATGGATGGATGGATGGATGGATGGATGGATGGATGGATGGATGGATGGATGGATGGATGGATGGATGGATGGATGGGTCCTACAGATTACAGATTACAGATTAGCGAAGGAGCGGGCGAGGACGGCGAGGACGGCCCACAGACGGCAGCAGAGACACAATAGCGTCTGTGTGACATTGACTGACTCTCTATTCATGGACCAGAGGAGAGAGAGCTGCTCTTTGTGCTGCTGAACCCCGTCACCTCTCCTCAGCATCTACCATCTACACACACACACACACACACACACACACACACACACACACACACACACACACACACACACACACACACACACACACACACACACACACACACACACACCTCAGTTCACCTCAGTGTCAACGTGGTGTCTGATGAGAAGGAAGGAAGAAGCAGCATTGACTTCTGTTCATTTTAACATCGACTCTTTGACCTGTTAAACCTCCTTTAAAGGGATAGTTCAACAACATTTTGTCAAACTGGCCCATTTCCATAACCCCTATAGTCATAGCAGTAGGTTCGTTACCTTTAATTGTCGGTGCAAGCTGTTTTTAGAACGGCGGAGCAGAGCCGTGAGCTGCTCAGAGCTACGCTACGGAGGCTCATTATGGGATTTCTTGGTTTCCCTCATCATCAAACTCATCAAATACACAATCCAACAACTCCACAACGCTCTGGTGGACAAGTTGTGAGCTGCACATTCACCACGCTATGAGATAATAACACAACGTTACCACACAGAGTTGTTTTAGAGGGAAATTCATGCAAAACCACTGATGCACGTTGCCTTCAGGGACAGTTTTTCATCATCAATCTCTGAATTTCCCTCTAAAACAACTCTGTGTGGTAACGTTGTGTTATTATCTCATAGCGTGGTGAATGTGCAGCTCACAACTTGTCCACCAGAGCGTTGTGGAGTTGTTGGATTGTGTATTTGATGAGTTTGATGAGGGAAACCAAGAAATCCCATAATGAGCCTCCGTAGCGTAGCTCTGAGCAGCTCACGGCTCTGCTCCGCCGTTCTAAAAACAGCTTGCACCGACAATTAAAGGTAACAAACCTACTGCTGCTATGACTATAGGGATTATGGCAATGGGCCAGTTTGACAAAATGTTGGAACTATCCCTTTAATATGTTGTTTATTTAAGTTTGTTCCTAGTTCCAGTCCATAATATCTCTGATCTGTGTCTTTGTGTTGTTTTTATCTTTGACCTACATCAGTGGTGAGTCTGGTCTCTAACTGAGATCCCTATCAGTCCTTCACCTGTAGTAAACATGACTCAGCTGTTTTCCTCTGGTTTCTTCTTTTTACTTTAATTTAGGGGGCGGCAGTGGCTCAGGTGGTAGAGCGGGTCGTCCAATGATCAGAGGGTTGGCGGTTCGAATCCCGCTCTGTCCCGGTTGCTGCCGTAGTGTCCTTGGGCAAGACACCTTCCCCACCTTGCTCCTGATGGGTCGTGGTTCGCGCCTTGCATGGCAGCTACAGCCATCAGTGTGTGAACGTGTGTGTGAATGGGTGAATGTGATGCACTGTAAAGCGCTTTGGGTATCGTTCAGATGTATATAAATACAGAGCATTTAATGCTTGGTGATAATTGATTGGAGCAGTTTAAAGACCATGAGACAGATGTGAGTCCGTCTCAGTCCAGATGTTTTCTCTCACCTTTCTGTGAGAGTTAAGAGCCGATAAACTCCTCATCGCCTCCTTTATCCGACCAGAAACAGTTTATATAAGTTTCAGTTTATATTTCAGTTTATAGAAGTTTCATATCCAGGCTGACTAGACCAGACTGGACGTTGTGTTTATGACTTCCTGTTTTATTTTGAAAGGAAACAGCAGATGGATCTTTGGATAAAAATGGACCTTGAGTCTAATAATGAAAGTCTTTGAATGTATTTGAATGACAATAAAGTACTTATTCTCATTCTCTATCTATCTATCTTCGCTCCTCTCTGCTTCCTGTTTGGAGCTGGAGAAGTTGACGGTTTTCACATCAGTAGACGACACTAGGTGCGTTTCCATCAGCTGTTTAGATGCATCTAGATGTATCGCATCGGAAAATGATGATGGAAACGCTGTGATTCGCATTAAAATCCCCTGATTCGCACAAACTGAAATACGCTGCTGTGGCCGGGTGTTGGTTGATTCGAATGGGATGGAAACAACTGTATGCGAATCAAGTGTGACGTAGCGCACTTTCACCCCATCTGCTCCCGTGTTTGCAGTTCACTCACAAGACAACATCAGGGTTTCCGCTGTCACACAACAATTAATTAATTAATTGTGGCACCCCCACGGCAAAATAAAAGCCCCCACACACCTTCATAATGATGTTACTGCACTTCTTCATAGTTCCTCCTCAGTAAAAACGAAACGCCTTTCAACCAGCACATCCAGCGTTGATCATTAATAAAGTCTGTGGCAGCCGCGACTCTCTCTCTCTCTCTCACACACACACACACACACACACACACACACACACACACACACACACACACACACACACACACACACACACACACACGGACAGGTCGCGTTATGAAGGTAATAAACATATGCGCTAAATCGCGCTAATGTGTTCAAATCAGACCGTCAATCCGTCAGGGGGGGGGGGGGTGCAAAGTCCGTAGATGGAAACACACGCGATTCGAATTTCTTTTAATGCGCATTTCCCAGTAATTCGAATCACTTTGGATGGAAACATGGCTACTGTGACGATAATAAGCTGATTTAAGGCGGCCTGCTGCTGTATTACATTACAATACCACCTTAACCTTCCTCAGCCTGCAGCAGCTCCAGATGAAACTCAGGCTTCTTTACTCCAACAGTGTCAATGTGTCGGTGAATGAAAGTGTTTCTGTATCTGTAATAATAATAATATCTGTAACATATCTGAGCCTCAGCCTGTTCTTCTCTTTACAGTTTGTTCTTCTAAAGACTTCAGTGATGTCAGTGATGTCACTTCCTCAATGCTGAGGACGTTGGACTGAACCATTATTTTTAAAACCAGGGAATTAATTGGTATGTTGTTGTTACAGGGTTGAACAAAACTGGGGGACAATATTGCTGTTTCATAAGTCATTCATGGTCATCTTGTTTGCCCCCCCTTTTTTGGGGGAAATTTAGCCACTTTTTGTAGAATTCTTGAGTCATTTTACCAGTTTCTTCTAAAATGTTTAAAACCTTTTTTTTATTATTATATTGCAAAATTTACCACTTTTTGATTTATTTTTTTGTGAGAATTTTTACCACTTTTTTCGAGAAATGTTTCAACTTTTTGGGGCGAAATTGTACCCTTTTTTTTTCCAGAAATGTCTCTATAGTCTTTCAAAAATGTAGCTATGCCTAATTTAAACGTACATTGATTGTTTGTGTATTTCTGGTGTTTTGTCCAATGGGGGTCCGTGGTCTAATTTGTGTCAATGTTGGGTCCTTGATATAAAAAGTTAGAGAAGCACCGGCCTATTTGATACAAGTATGAACAGTTTACCACCTAAAAAGCAGTTTACCCACTACAACACATTAGACTACACCACTGGTTGTAATCATGTGTCCTCAGGTATAGAAGAGTAGTATGAGCGATAGGACTGACTGTGCTGGTCTGTGTCTCTGCAGGATGTGAAGCTTTCAGCCGAGGTTGAGCCGTTCATCCCACAGAAGAAAGGTCTGGAAGGATCGCTGGTCAGCATGAGTCTCTCTGGAGAGGCAGCAGGAGGAGCAGGAGCAGGAGGAGGAGCAGGAGGAGCAGGAGGAGGTGGTGCTGGGGGGGTGGAGACCACTCCCATCCCCAGCTACCTCATCACCTGCTACCCCTTCGTCCAGGAGAACCAGCCCAACAGGTGACGCTCCTTTCACTGTCTGGTTTTTTTTATCAACTTCTCCAACGTTGTCGACTTTGGTTGGATGGTTGGTTGGTTGGATGGATGGTTGGTTGGTTGGTTGGTTGGTTGGTTGATTGGTTGGATGGATGGATGGTTGGTTGGTTGGTTGGTTGGTTGACTGGATGATTTGATGGTTGATTGGATGGTTGATTGAATGGTTGGTTGGTTGATTGGATGGATGGTTGGTTGGTTGGTTGGTTGGTTGGTTGGATGGTTGGTTGGTCAGCTCGATGGGAGGACTGGGTGGTAGACTGGTCCATGAGAAGGGAGGGGAGGCCGGTCTAACAGCAGGGGAAGGGGTGGGAGGGGCGATGCAGGCGGCGGCTGGTGCAGAGGAAGGAGCTCCGGTGGGAGAGAGTGCGAGACACCAAGGCCAAACTACGAAGTGCAGCAGAGGTTGGTTGGTTGGTTGATTGGATGGTTGGTTGGTAGGTTGGATGGTTGGTTGATTTGATGGTTGATTGGATGGTTGGTTGATTGATTGGATGGTTGGTTGATTTGATGGTTGATTGATTGGATGGTTGGTTGGTTGGTTGGATGGTTGATTGATTTGATGGTTGATTGGATGGTTGGTTGGTTGATTGGATGGTTGATTGATTGGATGGTTGGTTGATTGGATGGTTGGTTGGTTGGTTGGATGGTTGATTGGATGGTTGGTTGGTTGGTTGATTGGATGGTTGGTTGGTTGGTTGGATGGTTGATTGGTTGATTGATTGATTGATTGATTGGTTGATTGGATGGTTGGTTGGTTGATTGGATGGTTGGTTGATTGGATGGTTGGTTGGTTGGTTGATTGATTGATTGATTGATTGATTGATTGATTGATTGATTGATTGATTGATTGATTGATTGATTGATTGATTGATTGATTGATTGATTGGTTGGTTGGATGGTTTGATGGTTGGTTGGTTTGTTTGTTGGATGGATGGATGGATGGATGGTTGATTGGTTGATTGGTTGGATGGTTGGTTGGTTGGTTGGTTGGTTGGTTGGTTGGTTGGTTGGTTGGTTGGTTGGTTGATCGGTTGGTTGGTTGATCGGTTTGTTTGTTTAAGTGTCATGCACACTACTGCTCCCAGCCTCACATGGGTTGACAAAACACTAGATAATATACAGACATTCAAAGATGGCTAACAAGTCTCCTCATTAATATGCGTCCATAGTCTCATGCAGCAAAAATATTCTGCGTTAACAGAAAGTTAAGGATCGTCGATCCTCTCTTTGACTTCGATGCTTGAGACCATGACGTAATTTCGATCGTTTTTTGATAAAAAATCGAAATCGTGACACCCCTAATGTTCAGTGAAGTTATGTGTTCTGAATGATCCTCTTTAAATTGAACACAGCTTCTGAGTTTGGGTTTTACTCTAAATCTCCTCATTCCATTGCTTCTCATGGAGTTGACATCATTTTTGTTTAACTATATTTATATTACACTGCAAGCGAATACTAAAAATGAAATGTTGCCGTCCCCTGCGGCATTGTGGGAAAACTTTGAGCTGCACCAGAAGGAGAGCTTTGTATTGTGAGAATGAGAGTGTTTACTATAGTAATAATAATAATATAATATAATAAGAAGAGGGGAACACTGTGTCCTTGGTGTTGAGATCATGATTAGATCCTTACAGCAGCAGCGTATGTTAGATTGCTGTGTTGTTGCTTCGGCGTGAATGGAAACGACCAGAGCTCCAGAGTTTAAACGTGGAGCTGTGGTCCGTGTTTCCAGTGTTTCCAGTTGTTTCCAGTTGTTTCCAGTGGCTCGGTCTTTGTCCTCGGTCGTCTGCTGCATCCTGCTCACATCCGCTGCTTTGTTTCCTTCCCCACGATTTGAATGCAAGGAAACAGACGCTATAGCACGCTGGCTGTGAAAATGTCATCTCGATCCTTATCACCATGTGCATGTGACACAGCCCCCCCCACTTAATCTTCAATGGGAAAGTCAAATAAAGCCTATTGTAATACTTTCTTATTCCATGTCTGAAGAAAACACAGTGGGAAAATGTTTGAATTGACACAAAGTTCAACTAAACACAGCGATGAACTGAGAATGTGAGGTTTTTTTGTCATTTCGTGTCTTTTATCCGTCACGTCCGCGGTGTGGAAGTCCTCACACATCTTGTAGCTGTGAATATATTTTTTATTATTTTTTATTACACATTACAATACCCTAACCAAAACAGACAAACTGAAAACAAAAGACAGAACAAACCTCACGACATAATAAAACAGGACCAAAGCAGGACAGAAAAATAAGAAAAGGGATGTAAAACTACTCAAATTAAATTAACAGTAACTACTTAAAGCAGATATCAGCTTCACGGCCGTTTCGGCTAATGCTGCGTTCAAGGCAGGCTTTTGAAACCGTAAGTTACAGCTTCAAGTCACAACTACGACTTGGTAGCGTTCCAGGTAACCCGTAGCTCGTGTTTTTACCGTCCTGTTGTCTGTGAAAGTTCCCTATAACGGCCACTCGTAACTTCCGACCCGTGAACTCGTACCAGATCGAACTGGTATGACTTCACAGGAAGGAAAAACACAAAGTACGAGTTTCTTTGAACGCACCATGAGTTAGCAGCCCCCGCCCTTGTCAGGCATCAATTGGTCCTCGTGCTACGTCACCACATTCACGCGCATCCCTTGGCTGCACACGCAGCCCTTCATGCCGTTCTCTCTCCTCATTGGATAACACTTGTATCCCACAAGGAAAATTTTCTCCTCGGGTTACAGCAGAGCAGAGTGACGGAGAGACTCGTGTTTAGGCTGAAATACTTCATGTAGTGCAGCAGATTAATTGCATATTTCAAGAGAATCGTTCACTTTGGTATAAAAGCATGAAATTTGGTACAGATACTCTCTAAGGGTCACTT
The DNA here is from genome assembly GCF_905171665.1 of Trachurus trachurus. NCBI lineage: Eukaryota > Metazoa > Chordata > Actinopteri > Carangiformes > Carangidae > Trachurus > Trachurus trachurus. Next base: position 605,908 of record NC_139893.1, read on the forward strand.
TTTGGGAAAAAGATGTTGGCCACGCAAAAATTCAAAATGGCGGCCATTTTTTCAAGATGTTCTGTATTTAGTCTAGTAGGAAGAGGGGGGTATCATGTATCCCCTGGAAATATATTCTAAACAGTGTTTCTAGATTGGAAAAAAATGTAGAAAATGATGAGCTATGTTAAAAAGTTGTCAGAATGTCCCATGTATCATTTTTATGCAAATTAGTGCCGCCATTATCGAAAAAACCTAATTTCACTATATCTCAGCCAATATTGCAGATATCTGAACAAATAAGGTGTCTAGACCCATGTTTTGAGGGTCAGAGATCATAATAAAACAATTCATAAAGTGATAACATGTTGGTGGCATGCTAGTAAGCAAACCTAACCCTTTTACCAATTACAAGACGCCAATATTGGAGATACCAAATAAGGTGTCTAGACAGAGGTTGTTGTGTGTTTAACCAAGGTTTATTTGGATCAAACATCATAATAGAACTCTTGTTGATGTGACCACTCTTCTCTTTCCCATGCCAGATAAACAGTCAAGTAAATGGTTCTCCACTATGCATCACTCATCATCGTTTTCACTGAAATCATCAGAGTTAAACTCATCCTCTCCTTCCTCTTTCTCCTCCTCTTCCTGTTCATGCTCTCCAGTGTCATGGGGATCAACCAGTGAAGTTGGTAGGATAGGACCACAGGACCATCATCATAGGGTTTTGGTTTTTCCAGAATAGGTTCATCAGCTGGCTTGTACAAGGCACGGTAGTTCACACGTCGGACATGTGGCTTCAGAGCAGAGTGGCATGGAGGAAGGCGAGCCAGGTCAACCTTAGACTTGCAAGTGAGTTTCTTGTCCTCCCCCACCATGTTGCGTAGCAACTTGGCACGGACAACATCCACTGAAGACTCACAACTCTGTCCAGACATCAGGCAGGTGAATTGCTCCAACTGCCTCAGCATCTCAGGCTTGACACTCTAGCAGTCACTGAGTTGACTGAATACGTGAAACCTGGGATTCCTCTTCAAAGGCCCCACCTTCCTTCTCCCTTTGATGGCACTGGTACAGTCTTCTCCACTGAACACATAGAACTCAAGAAGAGTGGTGCGGTGGTCTTCTCCCAGGGATTCTGCAAGCTCAGAGATGTTGAGAAGTTGTTGGTGTTGGGTTAAAGAAGCTTCCTGGATCTTCACACTGTAGGGGTCTGATGAAGTCAGCTCTAGCAGCCTTGCCCACAGCTTCTGCTCGTACTGTAACACGTCCATCTCAACATCAGTGGGGACAGATGCACCAGAAGCCAGGCAGTAGTAGTATTGCAGAATCCCTGGGAGAAGACCACCGCACCACTCTTCTTGGGTTTAGTGGAGAAGACTGTACCAGTCCTACCAACTTCACTGGTTGATCCCCATGACACTGGGGAGCATGAACAGGAAGAGGAGGAGAAAGAGGAAGGAGATGATGAGTTTAACTTTGAAGATTTCAGTGAAAACGATGATGAGTGATGCATAGTGGAGAACCATTTACTTGACTGTTTATCTGGCATGGGAAAGAGAAGAGTGGTCACATCAACAAGAGTTCTATTGTGATGTTTGATCCAAATAAACCTTGGTTAAACACACAACAACCTCTGTCTAGACACCTTATTTGGTATCTCCAATATTGGCGTCTTGTAATTGGTAAAAGGGTTAGGTTTGCTTACTAGCATGGCACCAACATGTGATCACTTTATGAATAGTTTTATTATGATCTCTGACCCTCAAAACAAGGGTGTAGACACCTTATTTGTTCAGATATCTGCAATATTGGCTGAGATATAGTGAAATTAGGTTTTTTCGATAATGGCGGCACTAATTTGCATAAAAATGATACATGGGACATTCTGACAACTTTTTAACATAGCTCATCATTTTCTACACATTTTTTCCAATCTAGAAACACTGTTTAGAATATATTTCCAGGGGATACATGATACCCCCCTCTTCCTACTAGACTAAATACAGAACATCTTGAAAAAATGGCCGCCATTTTGAATTTTTGCGTGGCCAACATCTTTTTCCCAAAAAGTGACCCTTAGAGAGTATCTGTGCCAAATTTCATGCTTTTATACCAAAGTGAACGATTGTCTCACTAATCTGCTGCACTAATGTAAGTGATTGCTGACGGAAAATAGGACTATTTAGGACTTATATTAACAAAAACATTCCACTGATATCTGCTTTAATATACATTTACTCAAACGTAAGTTTTTCCCATTTTTTGTTATGCATTTCCAATTTCCATCTTGATTTGTTGCGATAATTTTTTCCAAAAGAAATTGGCGACGCACTGTATTTCTAAAATAAATCAAGTTCAAAGATGTTTTTTTGGGGGTCTTAAATAGGCTATAAATATTTTCCCCAAAAGAATGATGGTGTTTACGATCTGCGGGCATTTAGCCTCCAGTACTCCCAACAAAATATTTAGTGGTGTAAATTCAAAATGAATCTTTTTGGGTCTTAACCACTTTTCAATATCTAACCACAATCTGACTACATGTGTACAATAAAAAAATAAATGTAGCTGGTCCTCCACTTCTTCATTGCAAAATTTACATAATGGAGAGTGGTTAGTGTTAAAAATGTGAAGTTGTTTATTTGTAGTGGTAATTCTATAGAAAATCTTAATTTGAAAAGAATATGAATCAATTGTTATTATATAAATAGACCTAAACTAATCTTTCCAGGGAATTAAAGTGTTAAAGGATAATTACCGTTTTTTTTACAATTTGGACGTTGTGATGAAATGAGCTGCAGCCGAGAGGCGCGTATATCCGTATAATGGAGTCTACAGGGCAGCAGAATGCAGCCTCTAAATAACACATTATCTGCAGAGAAACTCCTTCATTTCACCAATATTTAGTTCTGATAGGCTAGTGCTATTCCCCTCTGAGTCCGGGGTTAGAACCCATAGCATTAGCATTAGCAACAAGCCGCGCGTCACGGCGCTCAGAGATGACATCATCCAGGTGAGAGGTCAGTAGGTCAACCTACAGACCCCGGATGTTGATAACAGCTAACCCCGGACTCAGAGGGGAATAGCACTAGCCTATCACAACTAAATATTGGTGAAATGAAGGAGTTTCTCTGCAGATAATGTGTTATTTAGAGGCTGCATTCTGCTGCCCTGTAGACTCCATTATACGGATATACGCGCCTCTCGGCTGGAGCTCATTTCATCACAACCACTTGTAATGACACCAAAGTTATCTGGGGGAGGAAATGATCGGAGTTTAGGATAGAAGTTAGTGTTTTGTTTGTTTTTATTCTGTCTTATGCTTCTTTTTTTTAATGTTTTGTCTTTATGTAAAGCACATTGAGTTGCCTTGGTATGAAATGCGCTATATAAATAAAGATGCCTTGTCTTGCCTAGAAATAAGGTCCAAGATTGTAAAAAAAAACGATAATTATCCTTTAAACTTGTTGTGAATATTAACACCTTGACACAACTTGTGACGTCTGCTTGCTGCTCCCCAGGCAACATCCCATGTATAACGGCGGGGAGCTGCGCTGGCAGCAGCCGAGCCCCGGCCCCGGCGGCCCCTACCTGGCCTACCCCATCCTGTCCTCTCCGCAGCCGCCCGTCTCCAACGACTACGCCTACTACCAGATCATGCCGGCGCCCTGCCCCCCCGTCATGGGCTTCTACCAGCCCTTCCCCGCCGCCTACGCCGGCCCCGTGCAGGCCGGCGTGGTCGGCCCCGTGTCGGCCGAGGTCGGCGAGCGCCCGCTGCCTCTGGGTGCTGGTTATGGGATGGCCGGCCAGAGGGGGAGGGGCTTGATCCGGCCCAGTCTGCTCCCAAAGGTAAATCAGCTGCTCTGCTCATACTGCTACACACTAAGCAGCAGCTCTGCTCATACTGCTACACACTGACAGGCAAACTCACTCATCCAATGGTCTTTCTTTATATTTAGTAGAGATGCACCGATCCGGCTTTTTCAGTCCCAACGCCGATACGATACCGATACCAGTGTTGAATGAATAAACTGTGTCAACCTTTGGAAGACAGTGAAGGCATCAGGCTGGACTTTAACATTACTTTTCTAACTTTACGATATGATACGATAAACTTTATTGTCCCATTCAGGGAAATTTGTCTTGTACATAGGTGCCATAAATGCCTTGATGGCCGCAATGACAAAAAAAACAATACACCTCAGCCATACACAACCCAGCAAACACAAGACATAACAGCACTGCACACATCCCATAACATAACACATATTGCACATATCCCACAGCATAGCACATACATACACCTCATAAATTCACCATAGTAAGAGCACTATAAGAATTATTGCACAAACTCAATCAGTATTGTTAAGAAATGTGTAAAACATTGTTGCTCTGTGTTTGTTATCCGACACCCGATCGAGATATTTGGTCAACATCTGGGCCGATATCTGATCTTTATATCAGAACAGTGCAACCCCTTAATTTCTTCTTACTTCACTTTCTACATCGTAGATTTAAAACTGAGACATCAGAAGTACGAAGGAACTCATATAAAGTGTTAATAAAGACCAAAGTGTCAGTTGGAGCAGAGTGAAGGTCAAACAGCAACAAGGTCTCAGCTCCTCTGGGAAGAACTCCTTCAACACTGTTGGAAAACACAAACCGTTCCAGGTGACGACCTCATGAAGCTGACGACTGGATCAAATCTAATATAGGCCGGTGCATATTCTCATTTGCCCAGGTCATAGTATTTCAAAGGAGGTTAAATCGAAAGCAACTGGACTTAGTTATTTGTCTAGGAAAATAAATAACTAAGTCCAGTTGCTTTCGATTTAACCTCCTTTGAAACAAATCTAATATATTAAACATATTCTGCTTTGTTCAACACTTTGGTGTTTACTACATAACTCCATGTGAGTTCCTTCATAGTTCTGACGTCTCAGTTTGAATCTACGATGTAGAAAGTTATGAAAATAAAGAAAAACCACTGGATGAGAAGGTGAGACCAGACTTTTGACTGGTGGTGTGAGTCTATTAGACGTTGTTTGTCCCTCCTCATCCTCATCCTCTCTCTGTCTCTCTGTCTCTCCTCCAGCAGCAGCAGCAGCAGCAGCAGCAGCAGCAGCAGCAGCAGCAGCAGCAGCTAGGCGTGGGGGTGGGGGTCGGTGTGGGGGGGCTGGGGGTGTGTCAGCCTCAGAGGGGTCGACGACCCCCCACCAGGAGCGTGGCGGTGCAGAAGGAGGTTTGCACGCTGGGACCCGACGGCCGCACCAAGACCGTGATGCTGGTGGACGCAGCTCAGCAGACCGGTGAGGAAACAACCAACCACAGCCTCTACAGATACACACCTGAGTCACGCAGCATAAACACACACACACACACACACACACACACACACACACACACACACACACACACACACACACACACACACATACACACACATACAGATACACACCTGAGTCACGCAGCATAAACACACACACACACACACACACACACACACACACACACACACACACACACACACACACACACACACACACACACACACACACACATACAGATACACACCTGAGTCACGCAGCATAAACACTATAGTCCAGGCAATCTAGCTCATTTTGGACCCCAAAATAGAACTAATTGTCACAGAATGTTTTTCACCATACATCATTTCTATGAGGTGTCCAGAACAACATACTAAAAGTCCTAAGAAATCCTAGTTGGGGAAATATGTTTAATTCGCATCATTATTTACTGTATAAAGTCTATGGTGCTGACAACAATACACCCCAATGGGGCTATTTTTTTCCTTTACTCCTATCACAATTAAACTTTACACAATGAAAGTAGACATTAAAAGTAACATTTTTTGTATTACAAGTTTCTTGGAAAATGTAGGAGTAAAGTAGGAGCAAAGGAAGAAAAGAAGCCTATTCAGGTGTATTTTGGGCATATTCAATTAGTGTTTTGCTCATTTGCATATTCAAATTAATTTTCAAAGAAACTTGTAATACAAAAAATGTTACATTTCATGGATACTTTCATTGTGTAAAGTTTCATTGTGATAGCAGTAAAGGAAAAAAATAGCCCCATTGGGGTGTATTGTTGTCGGCACCATAGACTTTATACAGTGAATAATAATGAGAATTAAACATATTTCCCCAACTAGGATTTCTTAGGACTTTTAGTATGTTGTTCTGGACACCTCATAGAAATGATGGATGGTGAAAAACCTTCTGTGACAATTAGTCTGTCGTAAAACGCTATTTTGCCTGGACTACTAGGGGTGGGAGAAAAAATCAATTCACATAAATATTGCAATATCCTTTTTGACGATTTTTAAAGGGACAACGAGGAGTTTTGGATAAGCGAAGTGTTTCCACACTACATTTATGAGGGTCTAAGGACAGAGGATGTTGCTACGATGCCATGTAAAGCCCTTTGAGACAAACTGTTTGTAAAAACGGGCTATACAAATAAAATTGCCTTGCCTTGCCTTGCCATGAGCCTCCGCACCGTGAAATTCTTTGACCGGTGCAAGACAGACTCATGTTTTCATTCATCAAGAATTAAAGTCAGAGGTTGGAAGACGATCACATACCGTCGTAGTTCCCACCATAAACGGAGATTCGGCGGCGTTATTCTCATGACTCGCCACAAAACCGAAAGTAAAGAAACGCTGGTCGGCTCGCCCAGCATTTCCACCACCACTAATAATAACAAAATAACTATAGAGACAAAACCATAGATTTATCTAAAATGGACCATTAACAAGTGGTAACGTAGATTCATCCACATTAATATCAGACTTTTTTATTGTCGCGGAATTTTTTTTTTCGTTCTGCTGACGGAGAAACTCCTGGTTGTCCCTTTAAGTTCACTGTATAATGGAGTATGTTAATTTATAGGCTCCTACAGTATTTGTGTGCAGATAAATGTTAAAAATGCTAAAGACTAAAAATCCAGAGAATCGGCAATATCGTAGAATCGCAATTTAAATCGAATCGCCATCCACAAAATCGGGAGAAAAGCATCGTCCCAGCACTAATAAACACACACACACATACAGATACACCTGAGTGACGCAGCATAAAAACACACACACACACACATACAGATACACCTGAGTGACGCAGCATAAACACAGTGCGGCAGCTGCTGTCTCATCCCGAGGCGGAGGAAACAATCCGTCCTGTGTTGAGGGAGGAATGTGGTGTCGGGGAGGAAGTGGGACACAATGCTGCCGGTAAGAGCTGCTGATGCCCGAGCTTCACTTCTCAAAGAGGAGGAGGAATGTGGAGATTCCAGTTGGGAAGGTTGACATGACACCAGCAGCTCATCAGAGAGGAAGCTGCAGCCGGTGGCAGTAGGCTACACTGTAAAAACTCTACATCTTTCCAAGAATATTTGTCTTATTTCTTCTCAAAATGTCTCATTTCTAGTCAAAACTAAAACTCTTTCCACTTAAAGCGACTGTGGATGATTCAGTAGAGACTCACTGATTACACACACGCTGACGCAACATAAAAACCACAGCTGAAAAACAAAGTACACTGCAAAAACTCAAAATCTTACCAAGAATTTTTGTCTTATTTCTTGTCAAAATGTCTAATTTCTAGTCAAAACTAATCTCTTTTCTCTTAAAATAAGACTCATCACCTAAAAATGAACTTGTTTTTAGATCATTTTCACTTGTTTCAAACTAATTTTCACTTGAAATAAGTAGAAAAATCTGCCAGTGAAAGCAAGTTTTTTGTGTTTGTAATAAGAAAGAAAAACTTGCTCCACTATCAGATTTTTCTACTTATTTCAAGTGAAAATCTGTTTGAAAGAAGTAAAAAGTGTCTAAAAACAAGCTGCTTTTAATGTGACGAGTCTTATTTTAAGTAGAATTAGATTAGTTTTGACTAGAAATTTCATTTTGACTAGAAATAAGACAAATATTCTTGGTAAGATTTTTGCAGTGTACTTTCTTTGAGCTGTGGTTTTATGTTGCGTCAGTGTGTGTGTGTTTTACATATTTGTGGCTTTAAATGATTGATGGAAACAAAAAACCTTGGTCTTCACTAAATAAGCATCAGATCCATAATGATGTCAGATAGTTAAAATGCCGCTGTGAAGCTGTCAGTGGAAAGATTAACTCTTTTATTGGGCGCTGTGTGACGTGGGTAAAGGCTGTGTTGAAGACATTCCAGCTGCTGCTATGCAGGCCGCCGGGTTTTCCCTTCTTGCTCAATACGGATCAGCTGCAAAGGTTTCACTCTGTTCTCACCAAGCAGTTACATCCACAGTAAAGTAAAGATAGACGGGCAATAGATATCTGGGGTAAACCAAAGCTGCTACTTACTGCACTGCAAAAACTCTAAATCTTACCAAGAATATTTGTCTTATTTCTAGTCAAAACGTTTCATTCTACTTAAAATAAGACTCATCACATAAAAATCTACTTGTTTTTAGATCATTTTCATTTGTTTCAAACTAATTTTCACTTGAAATAAGTAGAAAAATCTGATAGTGGAGCAAGTTTTTCTTTCTTATTACAAGCACAAAAAACTTGCTTTCACTGGCAGATTTTTCTACTTATTTCAAGTGAAAATTAGTTTGAAACAAGTGAAAATGATCTAAAAACAAGTTAATTTTTAGGTGATGAGTCTTATTTTAAGTGTAAAGAGATTAGTTTTGACTAGAAATGAGACATTTTGACAAGAAATAAAATAAGGCGGCAGAGGGGAACCGTAAGTTTCGCTTTTACCCACCACGTCTCTCCCTGGACGCAGAGGGGAGGGGGGAGGAGGGGGGAAGTTACATAGTGCAGTTTCAGCCGACGCGACCCGGCTCAGGTTGCAGCGGCAGCACCATTCATCCTATTAACCATTTTTCTACCATTGCAATGAGTCTGGAAACATTATTTTAAGCCCGAAAAACTCCGCAATGTTACTTTAATGAGACACTGATGAGGTCATCACCTGAACCACATCTGGTTTTATAGGAAGATTATAAATAAAAACCACTGCTGGGATTAAACATCGACTTTATCCCACTAAAACTGCTTTATAAACTCTTCCTGAGTTAAAATATTCTTGCTGTGTTGTTTAGGAATAAATATGAACGTGTTTTCTTTGCATTATTATTATTATTCAAGGTCTGAAAAGACTTGATATTGTTGTTATTTTGACTAGTTTAGTCATTAGCCAATAAAAGCTCTAAATGACAATATTTTTATTTCAGTTTTGGGAGAAATGTTGTCGGTAGTTGATTTAATTTTTCTCAAACACACACGTATAAATAGTAAAACCAGAGAAACTGGTCATTTTGGGAGTGGTCTCTTCATTCTTTCCAGAGCTGTATTTGCATTTTCTTTATTTCTTGAAAAGTCCTGGGCAACGAGACGAAGAGCGATATATAGTTGAGTACTGAAAGTATAATCTTAAAGTGTTTATTTATGTGTCTCACCTGTGTGGCAGCTAACACCAACAGGAAGGACTGTCTAGTCTTTGCTTGGTATTTGTCATTAAATGTGTCTTGTAATCCCATATGGGATGGGAAAATAAAAACAATTAATTAATTCCTTCATTTCAACAATGTTAGGAAGTGAAAACCCAGTAGTTCTGTAGTCTCTAACACGTTGTGCTCTGGTTTCTTCTCTCTGGTTTCTTCAGATTTCCCCGGTGACGTGTCTGTCCGCGGTGCCGTTGCCGGCGGCGGCGTTGCCCTCGGTGAGCGGTCCAGTCCTCTGCTGTGGAAGAACCGCACCAAGAGGAGACGAGCCTCCAACCCGGCAGAGAGCTGCTACACCGAGCCGGGCGCCAGCGAGGCCGACATCGACAGCGACAGCGGCTACTGCAGTCCCAAACACAACCAGCAGGGGGCCGGGGCAACGACCACCATGCAGCAGCAGCAGCAGCAGCAGCAGAACGCCACGGCAACCACGGTGCGTTACCAAACCTAAACCTCAGCGTGCTGGCAGACTCAGATCTGACCTTCATCAGCCTTTTATCAACTTCACAACATCCAGAGTTAAAGGTTTCATGTCCCAAACTCATCAGGAGAAGCTGGTTCATGCTTCATCTCCAGTAGACTTGACTGCTGTAACGGTCTCTGACTGGACTCATTCACAACGCTGCAGCTCCAGTTCAGACACATTTTCTGATCTGTGAAACCTTTATTCTATTTGTGAAAATGCAATAAAGGCACATTTCACTGTTTTCTCAGTATATAGATGACATTTGACCAGTACCTAAACTTCTCAAATCTGGCCTAGATTATCCCAAAGAGACTAAACATTCATTATAACACAGTTTCTGATCTGTGAAACCTTTATTCTATTTTTTGGAAATGCTATAATGGCAGATTTCACCGTTTTCTCAGTATATAGACCATGATAGTCCTAACCAATCTGTTGCCTTCCTCTATCTTTCCTTTTTTCCTCCCTTCTTCCTTCCTTCTTCTTTCTTCCTTGAACGAATCTGTTCCCTCCCTCCCTCTCTCCCTCCATCTATCTTTCCTTCCTTTTCCCCTTACTTCTTTCCTCCCATCTTTCCCTTTGTCCTTCCTGCCTTCCTTCCTTCCCTCCCTTCATCCTTCCTTTTTTCCTTCGTCCTTACTTCTTCCTTCCTCTTTTGATCCAATTGACCCAATCTGTTGCCTTCCTCCATCTTTCCTTCTTTCCTCCTTTCTTCCTTCCTTCTTCTTCCTTCCTTGAACAAATCTGTTCCTTCCCTCCATTTTTCTTTCCTTCCTTTTTCCCTCCCTTCCTTCCTTCTTTCCCTTCTTTCTTCCTTGAACAAATCTGTTCCCTCCCTCCCTCCATCTTTCTTTCCTTTCTTTTTCCCTTCCTTCCGTCCACAGTCCTTTTTCCCTCCCTGTCTTCCTTTCTTCCTTCCTTTTTGACTCAGTTGGCCCAATCTGTTCCCTCCCTCCTTCTATCTTACCTTCCCTTTCCCCTTCCTTCTTTCCTCCCATCTTTCCCTTTGTCCTTCCTTCCTTCCTTCCTTCCTTCCTTGACCCAGGAGGACAACAGGTGATCACATCAGCCCAGTTCTTAAGACTTTTTCTTCTTAACAACTTTAAACTTTATATATTTTCTTTTATTTTACTTTCTAAAAATAAAAGAAACTTTACTTTCTTTTATTTCTTTTAATTAAAAAAAGTTTTTGTCTTTATGTAAAGCACAGTGAGTTGCCTTGGTAGGAAATGTGCTGTATAAATAACAAAGATGCCTTGCCTTCACTGCCCCCATCACATTCACAGCTAACAATTAGCGTGTCACCAGAGCTATAGTGAAGCTTGAGAGCAGCACGTCACGGCTGTTCCAGTAAGAATAAGTAGGACATACCATAACATACATGACTGGAAGTCAGCTGGAAATTACATTTATTATACGATTACATTTCCTTCTCCCTCTGTAAGTGAAATATTTAACATGTTTTACATCTCTGCCTTTCTCTCCTCTGTCACGTAGGGGGTTGAGGCCGCTGTCATGACTGGTAGGCTACGTCTTCACACAGCAATGTCTTCTTATATATTATATTATATTATATTAATTCTATATGATGATACTTACATGTTGTTTTTCTAACAGGTACGTGGGTGAACGTGAGCTCCCAGCCGCCGCCCAAGGCCTGGGGAGACAGAAACGGACAGTTTCACAGAGCAGAGCAGAGGAAGACGCCGGAGCAGAGGAACTTCTCACAGGTACAGAGGAAACTACTCTGCAAAAACTCTAAATCTTACCAAGAATATTTGTCTTATTTCTAGTCAAAATGTCATTTCTAGTCAGAATAAATCTCATTCTACTTAAAATAAGACTCATCACATAAAAAGCAGCTTGTTTTTAGACACTTTTTACTTCTTTCAAGCAGATTTTCACTTGAAATAAGTAGAAAAAACTGATAGTGGAGCAAGTTTTTCTTTCTTATTACAAGCACAAAAAACTTGCTTGACTAGAAATGAGACATTTTGACAAGAAATAAGACAGATAATATAAAAGAGTTTTTCCTCAGACTCTGAGCTAGAAATCTCCACTTCAGCAGCACTTAGACAGCACACTGCAAAAACTCAAAACCTTTCCAACAATATTTGTCTCATTTCTTGTCAAAATAATCTCTTTCCACTTCATCATCATCATCATCATCATCTTTATTCACATATATAGAAAAGGTATTAAAATCATTAAAATATTTGTAATTTCATATGTGAAATGGGAAAAACCCTGAGAAGCTCAAGAGCTTTTAAAAGGGGCCCAGACACAAAAATGACAGGAATACACACACAGGAAGGAGACATACAAATATACATAGACATATACATAGCCACATAATACATTTAGTATGAAATGAACCCAAAATATATTCCAAACACTCACACTCCGATCCTCACATTCTCACACCACAGGGTAATCTACATTTCCACTCACACACTCAAATAACTAAAACTAAAATAAGACTCGTCACCTAAAAAATAACTTGTTTTTAGATCATTTTCACTTGTTTCAAACTCATTTTCACTTGAAATAAGTAGAAAAATCTGCCAGTGAAAGCAAGTTTTTTGTGTTTGTAATAAGAAAGAAAAACTTTTCTACTTATTTCAAGTGAAAGAAGTAAAAAGTGTCTAAAAACAAGCTGCTTTTTATGTGATTTTACATATAATGAGTTTAGTTTTGACTAGAAATAAGAAAAATATTCTTGGAAAGACTTAGAGTTTTTGCAGTGCACCTTACAGTAGGTGTTGTTGTTAGACCAGCAGTGCGTTTCTCTCTGTCTCTGACTCCTCCTCTGTCTGCAGGACTTCCACAGTAACTACCCCGGCCGTTTGCCCTGCAGCCAATCAGAGGCCAGGCTGCAGCCGGCCGCGGCCAGCGGGGCGGAGCTCGCTCCAGAGCCGCTCTACTTCGAGGTGAGTGACAGCGGCGGCCATCTTTAACCCTCATCCCTCCTCTTACAGATATTACTGTGATGCTGAAACATTCTCTCTGTGTGTGTGTGTGTGTGTGTGTGTGTGTGTGTGTGTGTGTGTGTGTGTGTGTGTGTGTGTGTGTGTGTGTGTGTGTGTGTGTGTGTGTTTCTCCTCATCAGGATGAAGACGAGTTTCCAGACCTGGGCTCTGGAGGCTCTGGAGGTTCTGCTCAGCGCGGCTCCAAACCAGAAGCTGCTGCAGCTCAGACTCACACTCAACACAAACTGACCAAAAACCTGGTGAGAGACTCTGTGTTTCTCTCTGAAGAGACTGTGTGTGTGTGTGTGAGCTGAGAGTTCACACTATGAATCTGCTGCTCGGCCTGAAACTCTGCTAACAGACAAAAGATACTGGGAAGCCGGATTCTTCTTAAAGGGATAGTATCATTTTTTAAAAAGTGTGGTTGTATGATCTCCAAATAGCCCCTAAGTACTTTAATTGCAGTAGAAGACTGTCTGCTTCCCAGATGATCACACAGGGAGAGCATGAAGCTGCTTGTGTGATGAGTGTGTTACAGAGTTCTATATCAATGTTTAGGTTTATTCGTCAGTGCTTTATGTTGTCATGATAATTAATATGCTGAGAAACAAGCTTGTAAATCAAACAAATCCTACAGGAAAGACCAATTTATGTTTAATGAATCAAATATTGTTTTGGTCATAGTAACTGATAATAAATAGGCTATGTTTAATTCTCTTCTTCTTTTTTTTTTGGGGGGGGGGGGGGGGGCACAGCTGTTTATTTTTCATTAAGGGGGGCTCACTCTCTCACACTTTGAAAACCCCTGATTTACAGTATTAGAAAGTAGATAGTAGATGATGTGTCACCACCTGAGGAGATGTATTCAGTCTGGACGAGGTCTCGGTCCCTCTGAGTTTGGACTTCATCTGAACAGACCTCCTGAACACTTGTGTGTGTGTGTGTGTGTGTGTGTGTGTGTGTGTGTGTGTGTGTGTGTGTGTGTGTGTGTGTGTGTGTGTGTGTGTGTGTGTGTGTGTGTGTGTGTGTGTGTGTGTGTGTGTGTGTGTGTGTGTGTGTGTGTGTGTGTGTGTGTGTGTGTGTGTGTGTGTGTGTGTGTGTGTGTGTGATGCTGCAGCTGGACAACCTGCCAGAGAACTCCCCCATCAACATCGTGCAGACGCCGATCCCCATCACCACGTCGGTCCCTAAGAGGGCCAAGAGCCAGAGGAAGAAGGCGCTGGCGGCGGCGCTGGCCACGGCTCAGGAATACTCCGAGATCAGCATGGAGCAGAGGAAGCTGCAGGTAACATCATCATCATCATCATCATTTATTTATTTATAATGAGCTGCTGTTGTTAGGACGATGGAGCAGAGGAAGCTGCAGGTAACGAGCTGCTGCAGCATCACCGCTACAGAGCTGCAGCTGCTGCACCGGTCTGGTTGCAGTCAAAAATTTACACAAATTAGACCACGGACCCCCATTGGACAAAACACCAGAAATACACAAACAATCAATGTACGTTTAAATTAGGCGTACATTTTTGAAAGATTAGAGAGAAATTTCTGGGGAAAAAAGTGGTTCAATTTTTCCAAAAAAGTTGAAACATTTCTAGAAAATAGTGGTAAAAATTCTCACAAAAAAATGTACCAAAAAGTTTTTTAAAAATTTAGAAAAAAGTGTTTTTTTGGTTTTTTTTTTTAGACAAATCTGGTAAAGTTTAAAAAAAATAAATAATAAAAGCTTTACATTTTTTTTCGAAGAAACTGGTAAAGTTTCTCAAAGAAATTCTAGGAAAAGTGGTAAAAGTCAAACAATAATAGTAAAAAAAAAAAAAATTAATTGAGAAGAAACTGGTAAAATTACTCAAGAATTATAGAAAAAGTGGTAAGATTTTTCAAAAAATTATAGAAAAATTTGGAAGAATTTCTACAAAAAAGGGGCAAACAATAATACAAAATGGGTACAATTTCTTTAAAAAAAAAAAAAGTAAAAAGTAGAATAGAACTATTGAGAAGAAAAAAACATTCTAGTAAAAAGTGGTAAAATGTGAATAAAAAGTAGTGGACCCTTGAACCCTGTCAACCCTCCCACTTTGAGAACCATTGACATTTACTTTAGTTAGATAGTTTTGTTGTACTGGCTATACTGAAGTGTTTATGTATTTATGTATTTCCTCCCCTCTCAGGAGGCGTTCACCAAGGCAGCGGGGAAGAAGAGTAAGACGTCGGTGGAGTTGGACCTGGGAGACATGTTGGCTGCTCTGGAGAAACACCAGCAGGCGGTGAAGGCCCGACAGCTGACCAACACCAAGCCGCTGTCCTTCACCGGTACACACACTACACACTCTACACACACACACACACACACACACACACACACACACACACACACACACACACACACACACACACACACACACACACACACACACACACACACACTGTACTTCTCCTCCACATCAGGATTTAACCTCATTGATCTTTCTTTAAAAATCGTAAAAAAAATCGTAAAAAGTAGAATACTTAATCGACATGAGGATTAGAATTTGCTTCAGTCGCTTCAGGCACTGACAAAAAACATTCACTCACATTCATTTCATTTCATTTTTTGATTTATTCCATTCATGGTTTACATTCTACACATGTTTGCACACATTTACATAATGTAGCCTACACATTGTCACCATGAATGAAAAGGAGCAGGATGAAGAAAACTTATAGTACCTACCCCTCTCTGTTGTTAGAATTACATTGATCCCGGATGAGCCCCCAATTGTTACGCCCCAGAAATTTGTTGGCCCGGAGGGGCATAACAATGGACGCCAACCAATGACCCCCTGCCACACAGAAAACATACCCACACCCAGGTTTCACCACCAAAAATAAGAAAGTGGCAAGAGTCTCTCTGTGCCCGACGACTACCTTACAGGGAACTCTCAAGCAAACACAGACAGGCAGTTAAATCACAAACCATCTTGAAAAGAAGACTACTACCTCACACAACAGCTACAAACCTTCACTTCACCTCATGGTTGTTCGATCCCGGACGAGCCCCCAATTGTTACGCCCCAGAACTTTGTTGGCCCGGAGGGGCATAACAATGGACCCAAGACAATGACCCAAACCAAACACAAAGACGCTAACTTAACTAAAAGAGATTTAATACACAAACATAAAGATACAAACAAGTAGACAAACTAAAACAAAAAGCCATGATAGGAGGCAGGCAAGCCCAGGGGTCCCCAGCACTGCCCCCGCTCTCTGGTGTCAGCTGCAGGGTTCTTAACTCAGTGGACCAGGTGAGCCTCGTTTCGCTGATGGGACCTGGGTGGAGCTGTGGGGGAACAAGGAGAAGGGAGGGAGAGACACACACACACAAGGCCGAACCCCTATCAGCCGTAGCAGCTTACTTCAACACCAATATTATTCTCTGTTTCAAAATATTAAAGATGATGGAACATAATAGTGACAAGAAAACAAACAAAACACCACTCGTCTATCTATCTTTTCTTTTTCCCTTCTTTTTCTCTTTCTCCTTCTTTTTTGTAGATGCTTATCTTTTCTTTTTTGAACATTTCATTAAACTGAGACATACTTGTACAACTTTTCAGTTCCTTGCTTTGTGAATGCCATAGTTTTACACCTGCAACAGAAATACACATTTATTTTAAGCTTAGCCTTGCAAATGTAGGTTTAAAATCAAGCTTCAGTCTGTTTTATCCTCTTCCTCCAGTTTGAACAAGTTCTGTAAATGTTCTGGTAATGAGCTGTTCTTTGCTTTAAACATTATTTTTAAGGTCTGAAATTATATTATATCGGCCATTTTCAGCAAACCTGCGGAAATAAAAAAAAATCTATTAGAGGGTTCTCTGTTGCCTCCCTTGTGAATAGCTCTTACTGCTCTTTTCTGTAGCAGAAACATCACGATAGATAAACATGAAACCAGATCGAACCCAGTCCGGTGAGAAAGTAAAACCTTGTTGTTCTCATCTCCAGTGGGAACGACGACTCCGTTCCACAGCTCCGGCTGCAGCAAAGCTCCGTGCGGCCTGAAGCCTCAGCAGCAGCAGCAGCAGCAACAGCAACAACAGCAGCAGCAGCAGCAGATGATGTACTCGGCTCCACACAACGCTCTCGACTCCACCGCTCCCCGCGTCAAGAGAGGGAAGGAGAGGGAGATCCCCAAAGTGAAGCGGCCGACTGCTCTGAAGAAGGTTCAGCATCTTTTTATTATTATAACCTTTATCTAACCAGGTTTGTCCCATTGAGATCCAACATCTCTTTTGCAAGAGAGATCTGGCCAAGAATGACAGCACATAAAGTTTCAACACACAGGCTGTGTCCTAAATCCCCCTACTCTCTATCTAGTGACCAGTTGTTGTAGTGGTGTCTGAATGTTTAGTGATTATTAAAGGGATAGTTCACCCTAGAATGATATTTCGCTCATTATCTACTCACCCTCATGTTGACTAAGGGCTGGAAGAATTATCAGAGTCCACCGTCCCTTCTCTGAGTTACAGGGGGTCTCGGCGTAGCAGTGAATTTCAATGCAACGGTTGCAAAGGGACACCGGAGCTCTTCGTAAAAAAACACACACAAAAAAACATCCAAATACCTCCATGATGCTCGTATGTAATGTCCGTCTTGTGCTGAAGCCCCAAATTGCGTAATTGTCCCGAAAAAAAATAAATAAGTCTATATTTTAAGCTTGTTTGTAGCGGAAGCTTCTCGTCTTCTTCTTCTTCTCCTCTTTCTGGTCCGTCCAAATCTCGCGTGATTTGCGCCGGCGTCAGTGCGGTTACTGCGAATCACGCGAGATTTGGACGGACCAGGAAGAGGAGCTTCGAGAAGCTTCCGCTACAAACAAGCTTAAAATATAGACTTATTTAATTTTTTTCGGGACAATTACGCAATTTGGGGCTTCAGCACAAGACGGACATTACATACGAGCATCATGGAGGTATTTGGATGTTTTTTTGTGTGTGTTTTTTTACGAAGAGCTCTGGTGTCCCTTTGCAACCGTTGCATTGAAATGCACTGCTACGCCGAGACCCCCTGTAACTCAGAGAAGGGACGGTGGACTCTGATAATTCTTCCAGCCCTTAGTCAACATGAGGGTGAGTAGATAATGAGCGAAATATCATTCTAGGGTGAACTATCCCTTTAATGTTCACTATATAGTGACTGAATCTATCCCACAATTCACAGAGCGACCGGTGTAGCTACCAAATAAATGCAGTAGTGACCGGTGTAGCTACCAAATAAATGCAGTAGTGACCGGTGTAGCTACCAAATAAATGAAGTAGTGACCGGTGTAGCTACCAAATAAATGCAGTAGTGACCGGTGTAGCTACCAAATAAATGCAGTAGTGACCGGTGTAGCTACCAAATAAATGCAGTAGTGACCGGTGTAGCTACGAATGAGTGAGTGATTTCGGACACAACCGTAGTCACATTAATCATAGACAAAAAAGAAACAAACAAATAGAATACAATAACAATTGAATTTTCATAATTAGTTGTTTGTTAGAATTTACAAGATTAGTCAAACATTTGCACTCAAATAAAACATTTGCAGAGCTCCTGAATCCTGGATGTAATGGAGTTTATCATGGACTTGAATACATTCAGAGATACCAGACTTTGGAGTTTGAGCTCTGACTGCAAAATGTTCCATGTACTCCGAGCAGAGAATCTGAAAGCTTTCTTCCCCATTTCTGTTCTCACCTTAGGAACAGTAAAATGACAAAAGTCCTGAGAGCGGAGACTGTCGGCCCTGTTATTATAGATTAGAAGGGATGATAAATAAGATGGAGTCATCTGAAGAATAGCCTTGTAAATCAGCACATATAAAGACGGCCAGTTTACTTTACTGTATAGACCTTTTCAGAGAGTATAAACAAATACAGGTGTTACCAAGGATACTAATTAAGGCTCCATTCCATTTAGTGTACCAGAGCGTTTTCTAATGAGCCACACCTGTCTTTGTTTATACTCTCTGAAAAGGTCTATAAAGATCTTAACGTCCAGATGAGGTGAATCTGGGAGGGAGAGAGGGACTGGATCTAATCCTGAATCCTGAATGCTGTGGTTTTGTGCAGATCATCCTGAAGGAGCGCGAGGGGAAGAAGGGGAAGGCCAGCGTGGAGCAGGAGTCCTCGGGCCAGGAGGAGCACGGAGACGAGTGTCTCCACTTCACCGACGATCTGACGCGAGAGCCCGCCTCACAAGAAGGTGACGGGGAAAACTAAACGTCTCGTGTTGCAGGATTCACAAGTCAAACGTCCTGGAAAAGCTGGAATTGTCCTGTAATCACATGTAGCGGTTTCACACTGGCGGCGCTCCGGCACGGTTCTGGTTCCCGAACGCAGCTTTGAACCGGCCGGCGCGTTCAGACTGAAAAAATAATTGGTCAGGAGCAGGAAAGCAGCAGGAAACCGTAACCATGTTATATACAGTAGCTTAGTAAAATAAACCTTACTGCAGACTGATGTGTTGATTGTAAAACATGTATTTCTTGATGTAAATGTGGTGGTTTGTGTCCGTAGGCTCCAGAGCCCCGAGGCAGCGCTGCTCTTCTGTCCAATACACACAGGAAGCTTCACTTTACATTCACACTAACTAATGCTACTGATACAGCTGTTAGATTTCATCACTGAGACCAACATTTATCTCCTAGAAATAATGTAACCAGCCGGTGGTAAACCTCTAAAAACCTGTGGGTAAGTTAATTAGCGATGGTTTTCTCCCCCGGGATGAGGACGGAGGTTGGCCGGCCGAGCAGCTCTGCAGACTGGCTGCTGCCTCTGTGATGTCCCGGTCGCTGCAGAGCTTCACTTCTCTGAAAAACATCGGAGCAAACTTCTAACCAGCGGTCGTTTGGATCAACTGACCGTAGATTTGGGATCTAAACAGCTACTTTCTCACATGAAAACATATTAAAACTACGGTAGTTTGCTGTTTCGGAAAGAGCCGTGTGACGCCTGTGTGACGCGGAATGACGTCCTCCAGAACCAGAACCAGAACCGTGGCGGTGTGAAACCATAGAGACATCAGCTACCAGAGCTCAGAAAACTTTGAGTTGAGTGTTTCCAGTATCAGACGGCGAACTGGAGGGTTTCTTCTGTGCTCTAAAAACAGAAACAACATGTTTGTGTCACTCTATGATACATTTCTCACAGTTTCTAAGCATGGACGAGAGTATTTTATAAGTTAGAGCTACAGACTGCACATCTTTAAATCAGACTCTTCTGCAGCTGAGAGAGGAATAAACGGTCACCCTTTAATTTACAGGCCGTTAATTACGTCATAATGTCAAGAAATAACAAGTAATTGTGTCATAACGTCTAGAAATAACGGTGAGTGTTTGTGTCCATGAGTGTAACTGTGTTCTCCTCCTCCTCTCTCCTCCTCCTCCTCCTCCTCCTCCTCTCCTCTCCTCCAGAGAACGGCCTCAGCGTCCCTAGCGACGCCTCCTTGTCTCCGGCCAGTCAGAACTCTCCGTACAGCATCACGCCCGTGTCCCAGGGCTCTCCGGCCAGCTCGGGCATCGGCAGCCCCATGGCCTCCAACGCCATCACCAAGATCCACAGCCGCCGCTTCAGAGAGTGAGTCCACCACCGTCACAGCCACACACTTTAAAGGGATACTTCACCCAAAACTGAAATTTCACAATTCATTATCTCCTCCCCCTCATGTGGACTAAGGGCGGGGAGAAGTTTCAGAGTCCTCCGTGGCTTCTCTGAGTGACAGCGGGGCTCTGTGCAGCACTGCATGTCCATATAATGGTTGCTAATGGATACCAACTGTCTTCGTAACAAAAAGACACACCAAAAAACATCCAAATACCTCCATGCTGCTCGTATGTAATGTCCCTATTCACTGCAAAAATTCAAAATCTTACCAAGAATATTTGTCTTATTTCTAGTCAAAATAAATCTAATTCTACTAAAAATAAGACTCATCACATTAAAAAGCAGCTTGTTTTAAGACACTTTTTTATTTTTGCAAACAAATTTTGCACTTTAAATAAGTAGAAAAATCTGATAGTGGAGCAAGTTTTTCTTTCTTATTACAAACACAAAAAACTTGCTTTCACTGGCAGATTTTTCTACTTATTTCAAGTGAAAATGTGTTTGAAACAAGTGAAATGATCCACTTATTTTAAGTGGAAAGAGTTTAGTTTTGACTAGAAATGAGATAAATATTCTTGGAAAGATTTTGAGTTTTTGCAGTGTTGAAGCCCCGAAAAGGAACTTCCGCTACAAACAAGCTTAAAATATAGACTTATAAAAAAATTTTCGGGACAATTTCACATTTTGGGGCTTCAATACAAGAGGGACATTACATACGAGCAGCATGGAGGTATCTGGATGTTTTTTGGTGTGTCTTTTTGTTACGAAGACAGTTGGTATCCATTTGCAACCGTCATATGGACATGCACTGCTACGCCGAGACCCCCTGTAACTCAGAGAAGCCACGGAGGACTCTGAAACTTCTCCCAGCCCTTAGTCCACATGAGGGGGAGGAGATCATGAGGGACATTTGAATTTTGGGTGAACTATCCCTTTAAGATCCTTATAGACCTTCTGTGGGAACCTCGGGCACCGAAACCTTTTAGAATCAGTCAGCGAGGCAGATATCCGTCCCACAGAGCGCCGGCTGTCCGTCGGAGCCGCTGCTGCTGGACAATAAAGGATTGTAGCCACGGCGACGAGGACCCCGAGCCCGTTGTCCCGTCTCAGCAGAAACGTACAGACGCAGCTTTGTTTTGTCTCCGTGTCCTCGGCTGTGGAGCCATTGTCCCGGCCCGCGCTGCACCAACACGGTTTACATCTGAACCTCCAGAGCCTCTGAGGCCGAGGCCGAGCTCCGCCTCCTCTAGACCTCAGACCACCTGACGGCAGCTGCAGCGCCGAGTCAGAGCAGCAGCTGGAGAACAGCTGGAGAACAGCTGTATAGTCAACATGAGCCACAGCCACCAGCCATGTTTAGTTTAGTTTAGTTCAATAAGTTTATTTGTATCAGGGACAATGTACAAAATAACATTAGTCTTGAAATGAGAAGAGATTTAGCTGAGACCGGATTTAGCTCACTAGCTACTCTCCATGTTCACATGTTACACACATAATCAGAATAAAACAGGAATAAAAAACAATCTGAATAAAACTGCATCATCATG
Organism: Trachurus trachurus; assembly: GCF_905171665.1. Lineage (NCBI taxonomy): Eukaryota > Metazoa > Chordata > Actinopteri > Carangiformes > Carangidae > Trachurus > Trachurus trachurus. The sequence goes on from NC_139893.1 coordinate 627,989, forward strand.
TAAACACGTTGATTGGAAGATTTTAATCCGACCAGATTCATTCAGGAAGAAATGTCTTCCTAATGCAGACTCCAGAAAAACAGATTAATGCTGTCTCTCCGCCACTATAATATAATAATAATATCTTATATAAGTAATATAATACTAATAACTGTAAATAATAGTAATGATAAAGGAGTAGTCCTGTTCAGTTCTACATCTGAGTTCCTCCATCGATCTGAAACCAACTAACTCTGCTTGTTGCATCGTCAGTGTCGCTCTGTCGGCTCGGCCGCCTCCTGCAGGGTTCTGATGGTGTGTAACTCTGTGTGTGTGTGTGTGTGTGTAACTCTGTGTGTGTGTGTGTGTGTGTGTCTCTCTGTGTGTGTGTGTAGGTACTGCAACCAGGTGCTGAGTAAGGAGATCGATGAGAGCGTGACGCTGCTGCTGCAGGAGCTGGTGCGGTTCCAGGAGCGCGTCTACCAGAAGGACCCCACCAAGGCCAAGTCCAAGCGCCGGCTGGTCATGGGCCTCAGAGAAGTCACCAAGCACATGAAGCTGCACAAGATCAAGTGTGTCATCATCTCCCCCAACTGTGAGAAGATCCAGGCCAAAGGTGAAGGAAGGCAACGTTTTAGAAACTCCACTAACTCCATTACAAAAAATGATCCAGATCGAAGCTTTGTTTAATTAATTACACTCACAATACCGTCATGTCTGGACTATAGAGCACCTGAGTTTCAGCTGCACCAGCTAAATGTTAAAAGAAAATACATATCTAGGCCGCACTTGAATATAAGCGTCAGGTTTTCATGTTGTAACATGAGATATTTCCACAGAAAGACAGTAGAAGTGTGACAGTCTGTTCTGGTTACCTCCTCTCCTCCATGTGCATCTGTTTACAACGAAGACGGTGAAACATCAATAACTGGAGCGGTGGAAAACGTTACATACGATGTTATTGAACTTGGTTTAACATGGTTGTGGTGGTGTGTTCATGTGCTGCAGGAGGTTTGGACGAAGCTCTGTACAACGTGATCGCGATGGCGCGGGAGCAGGAGATCCCCTTCGTCTTCGCTCTGGGCAGGAAAGCTCTGGGACGCTGCGTCAACAAGCTGGTTCCTGTCAGCGTGGTCGGCATCTTCAACTTCTCTGGAGCCGAGGTGAGAGGCCGCTCCACGCCCCGAGCTCAGTTACCAACCGAGCGGAGAAAAGGCTCTAAATTTCTAGTCAAAACAAATCTCATTATACCTAAAATAAGACTCATCACATTAAAAAGCAGCTTGTTTTTAGACACTTTTTACTTCTTTCAAGCAGATTTTCAATTGAAATTAGTAGAAAAATCTGATAGTGGAGCAAGTTTTTCTTTCTTATTACAAGCACAAAAAACTTGCTTTCACTGGCAGATTTTTCTACTTATTTCAAGTGAAAATTAGTTTGAAACAAGTGAAAATGATCTAAAAACAAGTTAATTTTTGGGTAGAAAGAGATTAGTTTTGACTAGAAATGAGACATTTTGACAAGAAATAAGACAAATATTCTCTGAGAGATTTTGAGTTTTTGCAGTGTGATAAATTCCATATTTTGCATGGGAATGTTCTTCTTACGCACTCATTACGCACACATCTTTGCGTAATCATAATTGATAAATGAGGCTCCCGGAGCACAGACATGGAGGTCGGTGGTTGTTGTACAGCACCTTGTAACATTTGTTTTGAAAGGTGCTATATAAATAACGTTTATTATTATTATCATTATTATAATTATTGTGGAGGAGCTCATCACCGTGTCTTGGTACCCCGTCAGAGTCTCTTCAACCGGCTGGTGTCCCTGACGGAGGAGGCCCGGAAGGCCTACAAGGACATGGTGTCGGCTCTGGAGCAGGAGCAGGCCGAGGAGGCGCTGAAGAACGACAAGAAGGTGCCGCACCACATGGGCCACTACCGCAACCACTCGGCCGCCTCGGCCATCTCCTTCTGCTCCATCTCCTCCGAGCCCATCTCCGAGGTCAACGAGAAGGAGTACGGTAAGAAACACGCAACACACCGCCACCGAGCCGCGGGGTAGAAAGAAAGAAAGGAGTAAAAAGACAGAGAGAAAGGGGGGTAGAAAAACGGACAGAAAGAAAGAAAGAGGGGGATAGATAGATAGAAAGAGGAGAAGGAGTACGGTAAGAAACACGAAACACGCCGCCACCGAGCCGCCGGCAGCGTTAGAGGTGTTGTGGAAATTCCCTTTAACTTATGAGAGAGAAAATCATAAGTCCAGCAAAGAAGGGTTTCACTTAAGTACTTTATTTGATCTTTTCACACTAACGTTTCACACTTTAAACGTCTTTAAAGGGATAGTTCAACATTTTGGCATCAAATACACAATCCAACAACTCCACAACGCTCTGGTCGACAAGTTGTGAGCTGCACATTCACCACGCTATGAGATAACAATGTATAACTGGAAAAAGATAGCATTTCCTGAAGAAAATGCATGTGAATGCTGAAAGCAGCTGAAGAAGGAAGCAAAAAGACAGAGAAATGGGGTAGAAAGAAAGAAAGAAAGAAAGAAAGAAAGAAAGAAAGAAAGAAAGAAAGAAAGGAAGAAAGAGGGGGATAGATAGAAAGAGGTAGATAGAGAGGGGTAGAAAGAAAGAAAAAGACAGAGAGAGAGGGAAAGAAAGAAAGGAGTAAAAAGACAGAGAGAGGGGTAGAAAGAAAGATAGAAAGAGGGGGATAGATAGATAGATAGATAGATAGATAGATAGATAGATAGATAGATAGATAGATAGATAGATAGATAGATAGATAGATAGAGGTAGATAGATGGAGATAGAGAGGGGTAGAAAGAAAGAAAAAGACAGAGAGGGGGGTAGGTAGAAAAAGAAAGAAAGGAGTAAAAAGACAGAGAGAGGGGTAGAAAGAAAGAAGGGAGTAAAAAGACAGAGAGAGGGTGTAGAAAGACAGAAAGAAAGAAAAAGAGAGAGAGGGGAAGAAAGAAAGAAAGGAGTAAAAAGACAGAAAAGGGGTGTAGAAAGAGAGAAAGAAAAAGACAGAGGGGTAGAAAGAAAGAAAGGAGTAAAAAGACAGAGAAAGGGTGTAGAAAGACAGAAAGAAAGAGGGGGATAGATAGAAAGAGGTAGATCGATGGAGATAGAGAGGGGTAGAAAGAAAGGAGTAAAAAGACAGAAGAAGGGTGTAGAAAGAAAGAAAGAAAAAGACAGAGAGGGGTAGAAAGAAAGATAGAAAGAAAGAAAGAAAGAAAGAAAGAAAGGGGTAAAAAGATGGAGAGAGGGGTAGAAAGACAGAAAGGAGTAAAAAGACAGAGAAAGGGTGTAGAAAGACAAAGAAAGAAAGGAGTAAAAAGACAGAGAAAGGGGGTAGAAAGATGGACAGAAAGAAAGAAAGAGGGGAATAGATAGAACGAGGTAGATAGATTGAGATAGAGAGGGGTAGAAAGAAAGAAAGAAAGACAGAGAGAGGGGGGAAGAAAGAAAGAAAGAAAAAGACAGAGAGAGGGGAAGAAAGAAAGAAGGAAAGGAGTAAAAAGACAGAAAAAGCGTGTAGAAAGACAGAAAGAAAGAAAAAGACAGAGATGGGTAGAAAGAAAGAATAGAGAGGAGAGAGAGGGAAAGAAAGAAAGGAGTAAAAAGACAGAAAAGGGGTGTAGAAAGACAGAAAGAAAAAGACAGAGAGGGGTAGAAAGAAAGAAAGAAAGAAAGGAGTAAAAATACAGAAAGGGTGTAGAAAGAAAGAAAGAAAGGAGTAAAAAGACAGAGAAAGGGTGTAGAAAGACAGAAAGAAAGAAAAAGACAGAGATGGGTAGAAAGAAAGAATAGAGAGGAGAGAGAGGGAAAGAAAGGAGTAAAAAGACAGAAAAGGGGTGTAGAAAGACAGAAAGAGAGAAAGAAAAAGACAGAGAGGGGTAGAAAGAAAGACAGAAAGAAAGAAAGAAAGAAAGAGGGGGATAGATAGAAAGAGGTAGATAGATGAGATAGAGAGGGGTAGAAAGAAAGGTTTTAACCTCCGTGTTGTTTCCTCAGAGACCAACTGGAGGAGTAAAAAGACAGAGAAAGGGTAAAGAAAGAAAGAAAGAAAAAGACAGAGAGGGGTAGAAAGAAAGAAAGAAAGAAAGAAAGAGGGGGATAGATAGAAAGAGGTAGATAGATGAGATAGAGAGGGGTAGAAAGAAAGAAAGGTTTTAACCTCCGTGTTGTTTCCTCAGAGACCAACTGGAGGAGTAAAAAGACAGAGAAAGGGTGTAGAAAGAAAGAAAGAAAAAGACAGAGAGGGGTAGAAAGAAAGAAAGAAAGAAAGAAAGAAAGAAAGAAGGGTTTTAACCTCCAGAGTTTAATGCCAGCCTGTGATTGGTCGGTGTTGTTTCCTCAGAGACCAACTGGAGGAGTAAAAAGACAGAGAAAGGGTGTAGAAAGAAAGAAAGAAAGAGGGGGATGGATAGAAAGAGGTAGATAGATGAGATAGAGAGGGGTAGAAAGAAAGAAAGAAAGAAAGAAAGAAAGAAAGAAAGAAAGAAAGGTTTTAACCTCCGTGTTTCCTCAGAGACCAACTGGAGGAGTAAAAAGACAGAGAAAGGGTGTAGAAAGAAAGAAAGAAAGAGGGGGATGGATAGAAAGAGGTAGATAGATGAGATAGAGAGGGGTAGAAAGAAAGGTTTTAACCTCCGTGTTGTTTCCTCAGAGACCAACTGGAGGAGTAAAAAGACAGAGAAAGGGTAAAGAAAGAAAGAAAGAAAAAGACAGAGAGGGGTAGAAAGAAAGAAAGAAAGAAAGAAAGAGGGGGATAGATAGAAAGAGGTAGATAGATGAGATAGAGAGGGGTAGAAAGAAAGAAAGGTTTTAACCTCCGTGTTGTTTCCTCAGAGACCAACTGGAGGAGTAAAAAGACAGAGAAAGGGTGTAGAAAGAAAGAAAGAAAAAGACAGAGAGGGGTAGAAAGAAAGAAAGAAAGAAAGAAAGAAAGAAAGAAAGAAAGAAAGAAGGGTTTTAACCTCCAGAGTTTAATGCCAGCCTGTGATTGGTCGGTGTTGTTTCCTCAGAGACCAACTGGAGGAGTAAAAAGACAGAGAAAGGGTGTAGAAAGAAAGAAAGAAAGAGGGGGATGGATAGAAAGAGGTAGATAGATGAGATAGAGAGGGGTAGAAAGAAAGAAAGAAAGAAAGAAAGAAAGAAAGGTTTTAACCTCCGTGTTTCCTCAGAGACCAACTGGAGGAGTAAAAAGACAGAGAAAGGGTGTAGAAAGAAAGAAAGAAAGAGGGGGATGGATAGAAAGAGGTAGATAGATGAGATAGAGAGGGGTAGAAAGAAAGAAAGAAAGAAAGAAAGAAAGAAAGGTTTTAACCTCCGTGTTTCCTCAGAGACCAACTGGAGGAGTAAAAAGACAGAGAAAGGGTAAAGAAAGAAAGAAAGAAAGAGGGGGATGGATAGAAAGAGGTAGATAGATGAGATAGAGAGGGGTAGAAAGAAAGAAAGAAAGAAAGAAAGAAAGGTTTTAACCTCCGTGTTTCCTCAGAGACCAACTGGAGGAGTAAAAAGACAGAGAAAGGGTAAAGAAAGAAAGAAAGGTTTTAACCTCTGTGTTGTTTCCTCAGAGACCAACTGGAGGAGTAAAAAGACAGAGAGAAAGAAAGAAAGAAAGAAAGAAAGAAAGGTTTTAACCTCGGTGTTGTTTCCTCAGAGACCAACTGGAGGAGTAAAAAGACAGAGAAAGGGTAAAGAAAGAAAGAAAGAAAGGTTTTAACCTACGGTTGTTTCCTCAGAGACCAACTGGAGGAGCATGGTGGAGAGTTCGGATGCAGCTGAGGCAGCCGAGGCCGAGCCCAGTCGCCCTGCAGCTGCAGCTGCTGCTGCTCCCGTGGCCCCGATGGCGCCGGTCCAGAGAGACGCTGAGGCTACGGGGGCTACCGCTACCACCTCTACCGCTACCGCCGCTGTTGCCACGGCTACCGGCCCCCCGCCCCGGACCGCTCCTCTTCCTCCTCCTCTTCTTCCTCCTCCTCCCCCGGGCGACGAGGGGCGAGGAGCGGACGACCGCCTGGACCGCCTGGAGCTGTTGTCGCAGCAGAGCACCGAGACGGGCTCGCTGGACGGGAGCTGCCGCGGACCGCTCAACTCCTCCATCACCTCCACCACCTCCACGCTGGTGCCCGGCATGCTGGAGGAGGAGGAGCAGGAGGAGGAGGAGGAGGAGGAGGAGGAGCAGGAGGAGTACAGCAACAACGACGCTCCCCATCCCATCTCCCTCGAGGTGCCCACGCTCAGCAGCCGCATCGAGTCCTGGGTCTCCAAGACTCTGGAAAACCTGCAGCTGGGGAAGAGCCAGGAGAGCACGGAGGAAGAGGAGGAGGAGGAGGAGGATGAGGAGGAAGATGAAGAGGAAGAAGAGGAGGAGGAGGAGGAGAGAAGGCAGAGTGAGGAGGAGCAGCAGCAGCAGCAGCAGGAGGAGCTGGACTCGGTGAAGGGCTGACGTCGTTTCCTCTTCCTCCGTCTCTTCACTGCAGCTTCTCTCTCTCTCTCTGTCGTAATCTCAGGAATCAACCAACTGACCAACAACACTCCAACACAACACCACATTAAAGGGATAGTTCTACATTTTTGGCAAATTAACCCCATTGCCCATAATCCCTATAGTCATACTAGCAGTAGGTTCGTTACCTTCACTGCAAAAACTCAAAATCTTACCAAGAATATTTGTCTTATTTCTAGTCAAAACTAATCTCAAATACTTAAAATAAGACTCATCACATAAAAAGCAGTTTGTTTTTAGACACTTTTTACTTCTTTCCAGCAGATTTTCACTTGAAATAAGTAGAAAAATCTGATAGTGGAGCAAGTTTTTCTTTCTTATTACAAGCACAAAAAACTTGCTTTCACTGGCAGATTTTTCTACTGATTTCAAGTGAAAATTAGTTTGAAACAAGTGAAAATGATCTAAAAACAAGTTCATTTTTAGGTGATGAGTCTTATTTTAAGTGGAAAGAGATTAGTTTTGACTAGAAATGAGACATTTTGACAAGAAATAAGACAAATATTCTTGGAAAGATTTTTTTCAGTGTTTAATTGTCGGTGCAAGCTGTTTTTAGAACAGCGGAGCAGAGCCGTGAGCTGCTCAGAGCTACGCTACGGAGGCTCATTATGGGATTTCTTTGGTTTCCCTCATCATCAAACTCATCAAATACACAATCCAACAACTCCACAACGCTCTGGTGGACAAGTTGTGAGCTGCACATTCACCACGCTATGAGATAATAACACGACGTTACCACACAGAGTTGTTTTAGAGGGAAATTCATGCAAAACCGCTGATGCACGTTGCCTTCAGGGACAGTTTTTCATCCAGCAGTCTCTGTATTTCCCTTTAAAAAATAGCTTGCACCGACAATTAAAGGTAACAAACCTACTGCTATGGATTATGGTGATAGGAGAATTTAACAAAATGTGGAACTATCCCTTTAACACGCCACAGAGAAACGGACGGAGTCTCAGACCAACAACAACAACGTCTCCTCCCTTCAGCCGTAAACCTGCTACACTTGAATTAAAGAGGGAATTCTCTGATTTTCCCCCCGGACCCTGAACGCCTCACAGAGGACGAGTCCCGGTCCAGGTTTACAGCTGTGTGTGTGTGTGTGTGTCTGAGTGTGTGTGTCTGAGTGTGAGTGTGTATTTACAGGCACATTGTGTAGGTTCATTTATTTTGCCGTGTTCTTTAGCTTTACTTTTGTAAATAATAATGATAATAATGATGATAATAATGATGATAATGATGATGATGATGTGTTTCAGTGTCGGATGTCGACTCCTCTATGGCAACAAGATTTAACATTTAACAGCCAGACTGGACATGTGTTGTAGATCTCTGTAATTCAGTTTTACCTCTTGTCAAAAAGAACATTTCAGATCCACAACTACGTTCTTCCTTCACTGTAACCATTCATGTGTATGGGGTTTGTCATTACAGATATCTACAATTCAGTTGCAGATATCCACTATGTGAATTACAGATATCTGTAACTGAATTACCACTAGTACTAACTCCAATTTGAGATATCTACAATTTGATTCTGACTAGTCATAATTCCAGTTCAAGATATCTTTAATTCACCTCAATTAAAGATATCTACATGTCCCTTTTCAGATATCTGTAATTAAGTTTTGACTAGTCAAAATGACGTTGTAGATATCTGTAACTGGAATTAGTACTAGTGGTAATTCAGTTACAGATATCTGTAATTCACATAGTGGATATCTGCAACTGAACTGTAGATATCTGTAATGACAAACCCCATACACATGAATAGTTACAGTGATGTAATTTGTCCTATAGGAAGAACGTAGTTGTGGATCTGAAATGTTCTTTTTGACAAGAGGTAAAACTGAATTACAGAGATCTGGAATAAAAAATCCAACTATTCAAAATGTAGTTACAACCAGTCAGAAAGACGTTGTTGATATCTACAATGTTAATTCTGGAGAGTCAAACTTAGCTTTTAAATGTTAAATCCGCTTGCCATACTCCTCTTCTTCCTCCCTCCTCCTCTTCCTCCTCCTCCCTCAGTGACTTGACTCAGCAGGAGCTCTGTGTGTGTGTCTGAGTGTGTGTGTGTGTGTGTGTCTGTGTGTGTGTGTGTGTGTGTGTCTGTGTGCGTGTGTGTGTGTGTGTGTGTCTGTGTGTGCGTGTGTGGGTGTGTGTAAATAACCCGCTCTCTGTGGTTCTACTACACTTTGTTAACGCCGTGTCATTGATTCAGTGTGTTGAGAACAAAGTGCAGTTCTGTTCTCTGCCCGAGGGGGGCGCTGCAGCTGCAGCTCCGTCTCCATCTCCATTTAGTGAACGTTGACACATTAAAGGAATAGTTCACCCAAAAAACAAAAAAATAAGAAATTCATTAGTCATTATTGCCTCCCCCTCATGCTGATGATGAATACTCTGGAGTAGTTTTTTATTCCTCAAAGTGCATCTCCAGTCCAACCAAAACTTTATATGAGAGTAATTATTAGGGACCGACACAAAAACGTCCATTAAACTACACAACAACCATTTAATATTCCTCCACACTGCTCGTCCACTGCAATCCAAGTGTCCAAGTGAAGGGATATCCACAATTTTCCGAACGTCATCTGTGGTCAAAACCAGAAGCCGGTTTTGACAGTTTTGGTGGAATCGTATGTTACGTTTCCATGGTTTTCAGTCGTTCAGTCGTTGTCATAGTTGCGGTAAACGCATGGATCTATTATTAACGCTGGCTTTTAACACGGATGTCAATTTGTGTGATATCCACTAGGGTTGTGCCGATTGGCGATCCAATCGTCTATCGGCGATTGGAAGGACGAGCGGCGATGTTTTGTTTTCTTGGCGATTTTACACACACACACACACACACACATACTCGCTACTTTTTTATTGATCTAATGCGCAATCTGTTTGTTTTGTTTTAATGAAGCCGCTCCTCTCGCTGCTTCCAACAGATACTCTGTCAAATGACAGTGTTTCACCAATCAAATGCAGCCACTGGCGACGTCCAATCAGACGGAGCCAGGTAGTCATATGACCGCACACAAAATCTCTGTAGTAAACAGGGTGGCCACTCCGCCTCAAATTTGAGGAAACACGTTTAGCTGGTGTTGTGGCTGTGACTAGGCTGCCGACGCCAGACCTGTTACTGTATGTCACAGCCCGACGAGGTGGTCACTAAGACGTCCGGTGAATTACGTCCGGCATGAATATATTTTTCGGCTTTCGGCAACGCAATAGCGTTCCGTTCATTGATCATAGCGCTGTTTCTCCGTTATTAGTCCTCACACACACAGAGAGAGAGAGAGAGAAGCGCGCGCATGCATGACAGAATGACAGCAGGGCACGGTAAAAGCGATACTCATACGCCGCCAACCCCCCCCCCCCCCCCCCCCCCCCCGTCGAACGAACAAGTGGAACTGCCGCCGCCAACCCCCCCCCCCCCCCCCCCCCCCCCCGGACCCCGGCGATAGATAGGTCTATCGGCGATCTCCAGGGAGGGCGATTGGGACGATCTGAGAATGTCAAAATCGCCCAACACTAATATCCACTGTTAAAAGCTGATGTGATGATCCATGCGTTTTACAGATTTTCATTGGATTAGAGGAAAAAAAAAAAATCCATGCATTTACCGCAACTACAGAAACCATGGAAACGTAAACATAAAATTCCACCGGAAGAGCAAAACCGGCAAAACCGGCTACGTTTTTGACGTTCGTTCGGAAAAAGGTGGATAGTCCAGAGTTTACTGGAAACAATGTCATTTAGAACATTTTCACGGCCTAAACAGTCCTGTATCGCCCCAGGTAAATTCACTACAGGACTGTTGAGGTTGTAAAAATGTTCTAAATGAGGTTTGTTTCCAGTAAACTCTGGACTATCTCCCTTCAGGACACTTGGATTGCAGTGGACGAGCAGTGTGGAGGAATATTAAATGGTTGTTGTGTAGTTTTATGGACGTTTTTGTGCTGGGCCCTAATAATTACTGTCATCTAAAGTTTTGGTTGGACTAGGAACCGGCCTCCCGGGTCTCCAGATGACCTTTGAGGAATAAAAAACTGCTCCAGAGTATTCATCAGCATGAGGGTGAATTTCATTTTTTTTTTTTTGGGGTGAACTATTCCTTTAAAAGCAGAGCTGGTTGTTTAGTTCCAGACTGAGACGCTCCGTTCAGCTCCTCCTTCTCCTCCGCTCTGAGGTCGACACATGCTAATGATTCACTCCTGTAAATACAAGTGTACAAAAGAGATTTTGATTTTGATTTTGCATTGTATTAAAACCCAACTACAATCATCTTGTTCTTAAAGCCATTTGATAGTTTGAACATTTTAACAGTTGGAATCCAATGAAGGAAAAACGACGACGGTGTTTGATAGTGAATCATAGTGTAAATGCAGTATGCAGTATGCTCCATCAAAGTGTTTGAAGTATGTGGACTGGCCCAAGTGTGTTTTTGCACTATGTAAATACAGTAAGTTCTGGTAAAGGTCTCGTCGTAACTAATGTGAACAAAAGGAAAAAAAAAAGCAACAAAAAAAATCAAACTACGGTTCAATGAAGAACTTTTTTCAGCGTGTTCTCGTCTTTCTATGGATATTTAAGACTGTACATCACTAGCAACATTGTTAGAGGCTGTTTCTCATAATCCTGTTATCACTCTTAACCTGTATGAACTGATGATTAACATCATTAAAATGTTGTTTACGTACCCGACGTCTCGTCTTCTCTTCACAAAACACTCAATCAAAACTAGAATTGGTATTTCCTGAAGGAAATTCATGTGAATGCTGAAAGCCATTGCTGAACCAATTGACAAAGACACGCAAACATGTCCAAGGAGGGAATTGAACCCACAACTCCATGAGTGGTAACCTAACACACTAACCACATGGCCACAGAGGACCTGAGTTACAATGAGTTTTATACTGTGAGGAATCAAAGAGTGTCCAATGACAGCTGACTAGTTGGAATCAAAAGAAAATGTAAAATGGGGTGGTGTTTAGCTCAGTTGGTAGAGCACCCGCCCCATGTGTAGAGGCTATAGTCCTCGCTGCAGGCGGCCCCGGTTCGAGTCCCGTGTCGGACGGCTCTATCCTGCATGTCATTCCCCCCCTCTCTGCCTCCCATTTCCTGTCACACTCTGAACTGTCCTATCTAATAAAGGCATGAAAAGCCAAAAATATACTTAAAGCAGAAGTGAGTGATATATTTGTGTTAATATAAGTCTTAAATAGTTATATCTTCCGACAGCAATCACTTACATAGAGTGTTTGGACTGAAACACAGGTCTCTCAGTCCCTCTGCTCTGCTCTGAGCAGAAGAGAAAACATTTATCGTATCCTACAGTTTTTATCCAATGAGGAGAGAGAACGGCATGCAGGGCTGTGTGTGCAGCCAAGGAACGCCGTGAATGTGGCGACGTAGCGACGAGGACTGTTATGGTGCGTTCAAGGAAATTCGTATTTTTCCGACCGTGAAGTGGTACCAGTTCGATCTGGTACGAGTTCACCGGTCGGAAGTTACGAGTGGCCGTTATAGTGACTTTCACCGGTAAAACAGGTCGGAGAAACACGAGTGGGTTGCCTGGAACGCTACAAAGTCGTAAGTTGTGACTTGAAGCTGTAATTTACGATTTCAAAAGCCTGCCTGGAACGCAGCATTAGCGAAAACGACCGGATCACTCACTTCTGCTTTAAAAAAAAAAAAAAAGAAATTATGTAAAATGACTGAGGCAGGAATCAAACCCATGACCTAATGATCACTAAATCTTTACTCTGCCACTCGGCTACAGAGAGCACACTGCTTTCAAGACTGTTGTCATTCATTGTAATGTGATGATGTGCTGCAAACTGGTACGAGTAATCAAGGAGATAACAAACACCTGTAACCAATTGAAGGCGGGGGAGAGGAGGTTAATTCTGCCAGTGACGTCCAATAGTGGGCAGCGCAGGACAAGAAATGATGGATACAAATCATTCAAGAGCTTTGCTTTTCTCTGCTGCTCCAGTGCATTTAAATCTTAGAGCAGTAGTATAAACAAGAAACATGTCCACAACCCTGGACCTCATGATTGGCAACCCAGCAAACTAACCTCTCAACCACAGAGGGAGATAAAACATGCAGAATTTTATACCGTGATAAATCAAACACTGTCCGATGCAGCTGTAGTTTACACAGTTTAAACAAGGAGCAAGTTATCAGAAATCAACAGAGGAAGACTGGGGGAATGATTCACTAACAAAGTGGCCGGGGCTGGATTTGAACCTGTAACCTTCAGTCCAGTGATCTAACCACTTCACCATACTTACATTCAATGAGAGAAGGGTAAAATAAATCCCTGTATAAGAGGCTCACTGACTTCTGAAGAGAGGTTGAGACTTTGATGAATGTGAGATTTTTCAATGATGCTTAAAAAAAAAAAAAGAGTAGAAATGAGACAATAGAAGTTTGTCTATAGATCAGAATTTGAATGAAGTCTCGTTGTAATGTGATGATGTGCAGCAAACTGTGGCACAAGCAATGAATGAGTCTCTTAACGAACACCTGTAACCAATTGAAGGTGGGGGAGGGGAGCAGAATTCAACATAACATAACAAGAATGCTTCCCTTGGATTTGAACCCGTGACCTTGTGGTTGGAAAGCAGGAACCCTAACCACTGGGTTATTCAATCACTTCTGGTGAAGTGGAGGTTGAGACTTTGATGAATGTGAGATTTTTCAATGATGCTTAAAAAAAAGAAATGAGTGTCATTTGTAGCTTTGCTGGCAGTTTCAGAAGAAAAGTTCCAGTCGCTTTTTTGGATCTGCTGCACTCTGATGATGTCACTCACTCTAGCCAACGCAATACACGCTCATTGAAAAGTGTGAAATTTGTCAGAAATCCTCATGTGCTTTTAAAGGATTTATCTCAAAAACGGTACAAGATATGAAAAAGTTGTACACAGGTTGAATACATTAGAAGTTTGTCTACAGATCAGAATTTGAATGAAGTCTCTAGCAGAAAGTATGCTGAAGCTTTAGAGGCTGAAAGAAGTAAGAAGATTTGAAGAGTTTCAAGACTGTTCCAATGCATTCTCTATGGGCCAAAAAAAAAAATCAGAAATAGTTGAATATTGCAAAAAGTATGAATATTTGAAAAGAGAAAAGTAATTCCGATAATGTCCAAAAGCTGCACGATTTGATGTATGAATTGTTGAAATAGCACAAAGTATGAAGGACTAGAAGAAGACCATAAAAAGGCGGAAAGTAGTAAGAATATAAAAAGAGAGGGTGGCGGAGAGGAAGAACAATAGCGTGAATGCTTTCAGCATTCACACTAATAACACACAATAAACGTTTAAATTAAAAAACTTTAAAAAATTCCTACCAAACCAACAGTAGATGCTACAGTTTTGAAACTTTGACCAAACTGTCGCCCCAATACTGCTGAAACTTTTGTCCACTTAAACTCATTACAAATTATGAAGTCCATCACTCGTTTTTTTCAATAACTGTAAAACTTTTAAAATGTATCTCCTCCTACAATTTTTGCTCAATTGACACCAAACTTGCTACAGAGCATCTCCAGACTGTCCTCCACAAAACTTGTCTCTCAGATTTTTGATTAATCAAAAAAAATTGAGCCTACAGTGCATGAAAATGTTTGACTGTAAACAGTACTGTAAACATATACCATCAAATTCTTGATAAATACATTTTCAATCTTCCTGAAAAAAATTGACAATATTTTGGAGTCATGGTTGATGAAGTTTGGCAAATATCAGAATTTTATCTCAAAAACTGAATTTTCTAGAACATTTTGAATTCTGCTGTCACGGGAACAACTGTCAATGTAAGAGGGACATTTTTAAACATCACATTTTCTCATGAGAAGCAAAACACTTATCACTAAAAACAAATCACCAACATTCCCATGCTGTCTAGATGCAATTTATGTTTTTATCAGATTTTTGTTTAGATATTAGAATTTGTGACTCCCTGAGTCTATTTGATAAACCACACACTTAAATTCACTTCCAGCCAATTAGCTCAGCGAGTTAGGAGCACGTTCTTGGTGTCAGAGGATGTGGAATCAAGCCCCAGCAAGGATGATGATGATGACATGGTGGATGATGTTTGGCAAATACATTTACAATTTTACCTCAAAAACTGATTTTTTTTTTTCACAGTTACTCAGTTTGTGAAGCCACTGTTAAGTTGCCACTTGCCAATTAGCTCAGTGATATAGACAACGGTCTTTGGTTCGATAAGTTGTGGGTTCAAGCCTCGACTGGTGCAAATTGAGCATTATAAAGTCAACTGTCTTATCGTCCTATTCTCCTATTTGTTGCTCAGAATTTGCCTGAATTTGCCTAAATTTGCCAAATAATAGCCCGGACCCGACCCATTGCTATAATTTCCTTTTTATTTTCACTCTTTCTCAGACAAATGAATGTGAGACAGGCTTCACACGTATTGATTTCCTGATCGGCCACTAGGAGGAGACAAATCTTTCTTTTCTGTCGTCACATCCAGTTTATTTACATCATAAAGAACATGTTCAAGTTTTCTGGCATCAAATGGATCAAATTCTTTATTGTTATCATATAATACTATATTCTTATTAATTAATGATTACATCATAGCTCCTCCTGCCTCCTAAATAAAGGGGCGGTCCTCTCTGTGTGTGCAAGATTCAAGATTCAAGAAGTTTATTGTCACATAGATGTACAGGTACATACATTGTGAGAAGCTTGGGTTGGGTGGACGCTCCACAATATGCATAATAAATAAAAAAGAGACAATAAATAAATTACGATACTAAAATATAAAAAGTTTAAAAGGATTAAAGGGAAGTTAAAAGGCCACAGCCAGAGTCCATGGTCCATTTGGATTTATTGTTGGGTTGATTTATTTAATAGTCTGGTGGCTTGGGGGGAAAAACAGTTTTTCAGCCTGCTCCTGCTGGCCTTGATGTGTTGGTATCTTTTGCCTGACGGCAGCAGCACAAACAGGCTGTTGTGGGGGTGTGTGGGGTCCCTGATGATCCTCAGGGACTGGGTGTAGAGCTCCTCCAGACTGGGCAGCTGACACCACCCTACCGAGGGCCTTGTGGTCTCTGTTGGTGCAGCTTCTGAACCAGCTGGTGAAGCTGCTTGTCAGCAGACTCTCAGTAGTCCCCTGATAGAAGGCCATGGTGATTGATGGACTCAGTCCGAATTTTTTGAGGCGCCTGATTCCACATAGGCGCTGTTGTGCTTTTGCAACCACAGTTGTGTGAGCCTCCCATTTCAGGCTTTCGTGGATGTTCACCCCCAGGCAGGGCCGGCCGCTGGCATAAACACTCTATGCGGTTGTTTAGGGCCACAGCCGTTAGGTGGGGGGCCACATGATCAGAAAGGTACCGGGGTTCATCAAGTCATTAAAACATCCTGAGGTCTGCACGTGCAGCTATGAGCTTTATATGTAATGTGAAGTCAATATTCAGCTTCTTTTATCTCACATTTGAGACATTTGGTGAAAATAGAACGGCAGAATGACAACATTTGTGCTCAAAAAACAATCTTACAAAATTTAATTTTAGACTTGTTTTCTACACGTATCTATTACTGTATTCATATCCTATTTCAAGCACCAAAACAGTTTGTTCTCATGACTGAAGGTGTGTTTTCCCAATTGATTTGAATTTTTTCAAAAAGCAGACCTCAAATTTCCAGCATTTGGCCTAAATTATTTCTTTCTACAGTGTTCTAGGACAAACTGGCCTCAGTGTGCTTACAGCGGAGGTTCTAATATTTAGACATAAAACACTTGAGTATTGTTACATCTGCAAGTATCTTAAAAAGATAAATTTAAGAAAATATGTAAAAGTCGAGAAAATGGCCTCAAACCTCAGAGGGCATAAACACGTCTGTATTCAGTTTTAACCGGTGATTTGGTGTTTGCACTTAGAGTGTAGGCCACAAACAAAAATCTTGTTTAGGGGGCCACCAAAATCCTAGGGCCGGCCCTGCCCCCAGGTACTTGAATGTTTCCACCCTCTCCACTGCAGCTCCGTTGATGGTAACAGGAGGTTGTGGGTCCCTCCCCCGCCTGTAGTCCACGATGAATTTCACTTATCGATACCACTCAAGGTGGCAAAGGTTACTAATAATTTTTGCAAACATCAATGTCTGTAGATGATATTTCGGTATGATAACCCTTCCTGAGTCACAGCTAAATTACAGTAATCACATGTTGAAATTAACTTCCCCCAAGGAAAAAATGCATTGTAGACGCTAGTACATAGCTTGGTTCTGGATCATCCGATGATTTTTGGTTCCCACAGGTCTGTAACCTGCACATGTCTGTGCAGGTCAGCCCATTTGACAGACATGTACAACTGGGCAGCTTGCATGATCGCACACACTTACATGATAGGAGGTCCAAGACCACATCTGGTGCAGGTGGGGAGCGCATCCAGTGAATATCCAACTTGCCATCTTTGTCTGTCCATCCATGTTGAGTAGGGCTTGGCACCACAGGAGTAGCTTCCAGACAGCATTTCCAGATTGCTGCCTGATAGTTGGCTCGTTGAATATGTATGAAGCTACAGACAGTCTCTACATGGTGGTAACTGGCTGGACTCAACTTCTCCTCTTTTAGTGCGGAAGAGCTGGTAGCGCAGTTCATTGACTTCACTAGTGCTGCTATTAGCAACATACATGTGACAGGTAAACAGCTCAATTTTCTGGAATAGCTCCTCACTCACATTCCATGACTTTCCCAGTTGGCTAAAAGTCTCGTGAAAGGACATGTCCTTTCTGACCATCTTCAGGGCATTCAGCTTCCCTCGACCAGCGAATGCACTGACAGTGTCACAGCCTGTGAAGGCGTACAAACCAATAAGGCTGTCACAGATGCTGTTCCCAAGTGATTTGACCATTTTGCTGATGTCAATAAAATGTGTGTGAGTCTATGTCCCACATCTCTGATAAATAGGACAGGTGATGTCTTTCTGAAAGCCGAGACAAAGCACCATGACATCAGTGTCCTCAGCTGTAATGATAGCTGCCTTTGAGCCTGCATTAGCTGCATGGGATGCATGCAGAAGCAAGTGTGTGTCAGCTTCTTCATGTGTGCAGTGCAACTCCGCTACTTCCTCACACTTATCTTTGGTCAACTTGTAGCAGGTGTCTTCATGGGTCATGTATAATACCTTACCATGCAGCCTTTCTCTATATTGTGGGCCTTTCCACTCTTCCACCAGAAATCTAATGAGACTGCTTTTGTTGGAGGGACTGCAAAGGAATTTCCGCCACTGCCTGACATGGTGTCCCCCTGCAAGGTTTTTGTACTGGAGTGTTGTGTCTGCACCCCGATTCACTCGTTCAGCATCTTTGATTGAAGTCTGGCAGTATACATCAAAACCAATATCAATTCTCTCACTTTGTGCTGAATCCTGGAGAACCCGGTTAAAGGCCGTCTCTGCCACCTGTGCAAATGTTTTGTGATCACCATTCATTTTCTGGACCAGACTCATCCCATCAATGATGCAGGCCGATGGGGTTGGGATGTGTTCTGCAGGAGACACGTTCTTCTCCAGCTCTCTGGCGAGTGCGGCCTTGTTTGTTTTCCGTAAAGACCCATCAGGATTTGCTAGTGACCATGGCAACGGGCCAAGTGGGTGAGCGTAGTGTATTATTCACCAGGGGTCTCATTTATAACCGTTGCGTACGCACAAAACGGGGCCTGAAAGTGGCGTACATGACTTTTCACGCCAAGGTTGTGATCTATAAAAAACTAACTTGACGGGAGAATGTGCGCAGCTCTAAGCAAACTCTGACCCATGCGTACGCTGGTTTGGAGGAAAAGGGGAATTGGCGACACAGACGGTGTGGTGGTGAACTGAACTCAGACTCAGGAAATGATGATTGAGAAGAACGATTATGTTTTTATTATCGGCCGTCACACATTTAATTTCAACCCGTATGCGTTAGATCCATGTTGCCACGGTGATTTAATTCAACAGCGCCCTTATTTTGCATCGAACTGGTGTTTCAGAAACATCTTCTTAGAATCTAACTTAAAATTCAAAATCAAAATTCCCTCTCTATATTTAATCACCACCGTCTCTCCGTCATATTGTCCACTCCCAGAGCGCAGGAGGAGGAGAGGCCGGCGCGGCTGCATGGGATAAATACATGGTGTAAATAACTATGCTCCTATGATACTGTGTGAACATATGATCTTGAGTCAATTAAATCTACCCTGGGGGGAAAAAATCCAGTAATCGTTCCCACAATTGTTACATTCTGTTTTCTTGTTATCAAGAGAAGTGTCATGTTTGATCATCCCTCAGAATGTAACCGATTCTGCTAATTATTCAAAGTTGTATCGATCAGTCTAATTACTGTAAATAATACAGCGGTGAGCCCCGTGCGTAATTTTGCACCACGGCACCTCTGGAGAAAGGAGGGAGAGGGAGACCATGACGAATGGTTAATAACTCGTTTCAGATTATAACTGTTGTCATTGTTGTAACTATGTGCCGAACCGGGTCCAGCATGTGAGAGGCAGCGCACCAAAACAACACCGCGTGGCTCTGAGCCGCTGACGCCGTTAACAGCTGCAGCAACACGTCACGTTGTCACTTTCACACCTGCAGCTAATTCACAACACGACAGAACAAGAGCACGTCAGGCTCATTGACATGCAGATCACATTCATGTGGTGGTTTGCATTGACCATCTACGGTTAAAACAGGGCGTGTACAGGGCGGGACGTGAAGCGGATTCAGCTGCGCACACTTGTAGGAACTCTGTGATTTATAAAGGGAAGTTTGCCTGCAAGTGTGCGTACGCAGGGTTTTATAAGTCTGAATATTTACTGGCGCACGCAAAACCTGGCTTTTGGGCGTACGTACACTTTTAGTAACAATCCCACGCACAGTTTTATAAATGAGACCCCTGAACTTTTAGCTTTAACATCATGTATTATGTTTATTCTTTGTATGTGTGCCCTTTTGTGGGAATTGAAGGAAAGTGTGAATTGGTGCTTTACTTCACGGATATGTTTTGCTTAGAAGTAAACAAATCGAAGGTAGATGTTATAAGAGAGAAAGACGCACATACATTTATAGATATATAAAGATGTTGCATTAGGTGTTTAGTTAACAGTAATAGATTAGATAATAAGTGGCTCTTGTGAAATGTACCTAGGAGAATGTCTTTCCTGTTGTTCACATTTTTCCTGTGAGAGCCTTGCTTAAAGTCCCTGGAAAGTGAAATTGGAGTTTTGTTTCAAAATATATTAAAAGTGTTCGAAATTTATTGATAAAAACATGCAAAAAGACTCATTTCTGTGCAGTGCTTACTTTTAGAGGTTAGGGTTTCACAGTTTCACTCTGCTTCAGTGGTCTTTGTTTTTAAGGGCAGGCTTACAGAGGGGGCGCCGTGACGCACTGGCGTCCCTACTTTCATAACTCCTCCCATGTGCACAGTAATATTATAAATACTTCAAGAATGCCAACGAGCGTCTGCTGTCACTACCCCTAGAGCTACCAGCGCCGCCGGAGCTACCAGTCCACTAGCTTGGTCTCTGTCTTAATAAAATGTAATGCAGACTTATCAGGTCATTGTAAAACATGTATTTACTGATGTAAATGTGGTGTTATTTGAACATAGTCTGATCCCAGGGGCAGCGCTGCTCTTATGTGAAACATGAAGCTCCACTTTTAATTCAAACAAACTAATGAGACTGCCACAGTGGGACCAGCCGGCGCCCGGTGGCAAAACTCTAAAAGCCCAAACAGCCACAGTCCAGGTGAACCTCTGCAGCATCTGTCCCACAGCTCACCGGCACAGCAACGGCTACACCGGCAACAAAACTGAGGGCCGCCGCCATCAGCAGACGAATCTCTGCTTGCCCTGATAGCATTAGCTCGGCGGCTAGCGCTAGGCCCGTTCGTCCTGTGCTGACGGTGGCGGCCCTCATTGTTGTTGTGGTGTAGCCTTCAAGGCTCCCGTTGCTGTGGCGGTGAGCCGTGGGTCCGATGCTGCAGTGGCTCGGGACCATGGAGGCTCGGGGTGGACGGGACGACCGGGGCTAGCCGCCGAGCTAACGCGTTAGCGCCGGGCTAGTCGAGCTAACGCGTTAGCGCCGGGCTATTAGCCGCCGAGCTAACGCTATTAGGGTAGCGGAGATTCGTGTGCCCCCAGCATATTTCCCACAGTGTGTATCCGAGACATTCAGACAAGAGCTCAAGAGCTGGACTCAGACTCAGGCTCAAGCCCGTAGCTGCTCGGGTACGATGTGACAGTTAGCAGTAGGCCATTTGATTGACAGTTGAAACTTGATGAAGCTCAGCAAGTGGGCGGGGCTTATGTGCCTGCAGCAGACATCCAGAGCTGCGAGAACTGCCTCATTTAGTCATGATTTTAAAACCTAATTTTACCTACTAAACGAATTTTTCTAGCATCCAAAATTGGCAGGATGGTTAATAGGACATATGTCTGGGATGTGATTAACTCAGAAAACGAATCCAGTGTCACTTTCCAGGGACTTTAAGTTTATGTTAGCCTCGTCCGGAGTATGAATGCAAGGTCGTAAAACTCTATAGGCTAGATCCTGTCTCATGTCCATAGACGCAAGACATGAACTGTGTATGTTAAACACTTACAGGAATTGTTCATGTTATGCAATGTTGAACACTTATATAGCACTTATATAGCTTACCTATTATGGTAAGCTATATCCTTATGTTGGGAGAAGGTGGAGTTTTGGAGTTAGAAAGTATATATGATCATGGTGTTGAGCCATAGGAGGAAGATCTCACTTTGGCACCAGGGATGCTTCAGGATTCGGCATTTTTTGTACACTGTTCTTCTACTTGTTAAAGCAGAAGTGAGTGATCCGGTTGTTTTCGCTAATGCTGCGTTCCAGGCAGGCTTTTGAAATCGTAAATTACAGCTTCAAGTCACAACTTACGACTTTGTAGCGTTCCAGGCAACCCACTCGTGTTTCTCCGACCTGTTTTACCGGTGAAAGTCACTATAACGGCCACTCGTAACTTCCGACCGGTGAACTCGTACCAGATCGAACTGGTACCACTTCACGGTCGGAAAAATACGAGTTTCCTTGAACGCACCATAACAGTCCTCGTCGCTACGTCACCACATTCACGGCGTTCCTTGGCTGCACACACAGCCCTGCATGCCGTTCTCTCTCCTCATTGGATAAAAACTGTAGGATACGATAAATGTTTTCTCCTCGGCTCAGAGCAGAGCAGAGGGACTGAGAGACCCGTGTTTCAGTCCAAACACTCTATGTAAGTGATTGCTGTCGGAAGATATAACTATTTAAGACTTATATTAACACAAATATATCACTCACTTCTGCTTTAATAAACTTCTTTTTTGAACACAAGTGAAGACGTGTCGGCGGTGATCCCTTCTTTTCATCAACACATCAATATACCACATGAGCAAGGACATCCCTCATATTCACCTTCCTGCTTTCAGCCACAAGGATCATGTGGCTGGACAGATTTTTATCAGCCTTTAGAACCACCTCCTGGGCTTTCTTTCCATGAGTTCTTTTTATGCAGATGTTGGAGAATGTTTTCAAACTCCTCTTAGTCATTTTGTCATGGAATTTTAATGGTGGTGGGTTCTCTTCTAACCGTGTTTGTTTGAATACTTGGTAGGCCTCTTCCCCTATCTCATGAGCTCTCAGGAGCTCCCTGGTCACATCAGGTGGAACAATGGAGCCAGTGGAGAGGCTAACCAGATCGTTGCCATTAGGGGCCATAGGATTGATCCAGGTATTCTCCATCAGGTCAATGAGTGACTTAACATCTTTTTCATCACTTTTGATCCTTGGGCCTTGTAGATCAGGATGGGGCAGCTTGGAACTGCTTTGGCCTATCAGTTCTCTCAGCTGTCTGAGGTACATGCTCCTGTACTCGGCTGTTAAGTAATATTTGGTCACAGCTCCTGGCTTTAAGCTGAATCCCTTTGTCCCTCCAGCTGTCTGAGTGTCTTTGTTTACAGTTTCTTCAATGGTTTCATCAACAGGGATACGGCCAAAGGGATTGGTGGAGCCGAGTTGAACTGAGAACCGTCCTGCCATGAATTCTGTGTACACATCAGGGTGTGTGGTTGGCAGCTGAGACATCTGGGCATAGTAGTAGGGAAGGTATCATGCATAATTAATTCTGTCGTATGCAAAGCACCAAGGGATCATTGCTCGAATGCTCGCCAGATGTAGCATCCAGTCTCCCTCTCTGGATGCTCGAATGAGCCCCAACAAGATCTCAACCATGTCCAAATAGGACATCCAGAATGCAGAGAGACTGCCATTTCCATCCCTGAGAAACTTGCAGTAGACTAAAGCAAAAAGCTCCATGATGTGTGTACAAGAGATTTTCTCAAGGACATCCTTTAAAGCAGCATGTGAGACCTCTTTACCAAGGCTGTCAATTTCCCTCAGTGTCTCATCCAGGTGAACCATGTCATTCAGGTGAGTTTCTTTCAACCAGGACAGGAAACCCTTCCATGTCAGTCGCATGAGCACTTCATACATAAGCTTGTGTAATCGCACTGCCCTGTTTTACTTGCAACCATACATAACACCAGCAACAGAAACTTCTGCAATTACACCAGATTCAATGCAGAGATCTCGGAGCCCAGCATCTTGAAAACGCTTTCCTATGATTCCCAGCAACGTGCAGATGGTGTGGAATACCCCAAGCCTGACAATTATATGCTGGAACTTTTCACTGTGTTTCCATGTGATTTAAACTACCTTTGAATAAATGGCTTGATCAAAAACACAGACAATCATTTTTAGGTTTAAGTGTTGCATGATTGTCAGTGACTTGTTGAGCACCTCATTGACAGTAGACATCTGTGTTGCTGGAGCATTGATGGTAGGTAGATAGCCTACATTGTTGGGGATAACGACAATCTCATCTCGAGTCAGGATATTGAAGCCAGTCCAGCTGCTGATGGTCTGTCTTTCCTGTTGTGATATGCGTGCAAGGACCCAAACAACATTTTTCTTTCTGGCAAGCTGAGTATTGGATGAGGTACTGTCATCTGCACTTTTGCTTAGTGGTGGCCCCGCCCGTTGTCCAGCGTTGTAAGCAGGCAGCATTAGTGCAGGTGCACTGATGATTTGTTTTTGCAACAGTGGGCTTGGGTTGGACAGGAACCTGGTCAACCCTCTTTGCTTGCACAGCGATCCCAATAACTCTGTGAGATGTCCCTCCCCCACTGACAGTTTCTTCAAGCCAATCGATTTTGTCCCAAGCCAAAGTAGTGAATATACCAGGATGGATGTTAGCAGGCAAGGCAGTGTCACTCCCTGATGATGAGAGTTTCTGAAGGCAAAGGGCAGTGTTTATCTCCTCCATCTGTGAATAAGACACACAGTGACCAAGTCGATTTAGGATGTTTATCAACTCGACATTCCCTGTCAGTGATTTGACACTAAATGGAAGAATGACATGCTTGGAAGGCTTGATTGTTCCACATGTAACTGCATATACAATGTCTTGGCCAAATGATTGTAGAAGCTGCTGAACTCTCTGGGTTGCATTAACAAAATCATTAGAGCCTGTGAGTAGATAGCAAAGGAAGACACTGAGCGACTCTGGCATAGTAGGAAATTCTATTTCTGGTTTGACTTCAGGTGGCCAGGATTGAGGAATATCTTGATGCTTGATGTCTGTTCTCAATGTGATGGCTGCTCGGGCTATAGCATCTTGAGCACCAATACTTTTAAGGTTGTGGAGCTCTCGTGCAAGAGACTGGTTTTCTTTGATAAGTTCCCTAATATATAGGTTATCTGGATAGATAAGGAGTTTTCCTTTGGCATCAGGGAAAATGTGCAGGACTCCATCAAACTCACTCTCCAACTTCCGTCTTACATGCTTGATGGTTGATTCCTTGACTCTGGGAATTCCTTTGGAGCTCACTGAAGCAACCAGTCTTGCAGTGAGATCAGTCATTGTCATCACTTGAGGTTTGGCAAAAAGCTCCATCCTGATGAACTGTAACAGCTCATTGTAAGACTGATTTACAGCAGCTTCATATTGGGCTTCAGCATTATCAGACTCATTGCAGACTAATTCTTCTTTTGAACACTCCTCTTTTGTATACAATCTATAACAAGATCTGTGGTAGTGCCCCTTAGCTGCTACAAGGTCTCTACTAACGATCGCAAGGATTCTGCTGTCCATCTTCTTTGTGGCTGCACTCCTGATCTTTGCATCAGCTCGTAGTTCTCTACACTGCACTAGTATTTCTCTCACATTTTGTCTCTTTACATATTTTTATTTTTTCTGACAGAATATGCACTCCATTCTAGATGTCATCGGGGCATGTCGAGTTGCTCTCTTAGTTTCTTTGTCTTCAGCAGAGCTACTAGCACATTGCTTTTCCTTTTTAAGGATCCCATCAAGAACTTTCTTCATAGTGAAGATACTGCAAAACTTCCTGTGGTAGCAGATTGGAATTTGTCCCTCTGGGATGTGTTCTGCTAGTTCCAAAACTGGTGCATGATTACGGATTTGAGCTGCCCTGAGAAGAGTTCTCCAGGACTCAACACTCTGAGGTGAAACCAGCTTATCTTTATCATCAGAGTAGTGGATTATACATTCCATTCGTGGTTGCTTTGGTAATGGGCCATTACATACTTGCTCACCGGTGGCCATTATAACTCAATTTTCACCTGCAACATACAATCATTTATCATTAAACAAAAAATCAATCTGAACATCCTAGTGTGAACAAATTGGGTACATTTTGTAGTTACCAGATCATACTTGAAGATATCTTAATCCAGGTATGGGCAACTCATTCATTCCTTCAACTCATTCCACAAAGGGCCGCTGTGGCTGCAGGTTTTTGTTCCAAACGATCATGAGCACACAGTTTGACCAATCAGCTGTCTGAATACTGAGATCAGTTGATTAAATTAGTCAGGTCTGGTGTGCTGCTGCTCAGTTGGAATGATTGACCC
This sequence comes from Trachurus trachurus, assembly GCF_905171665.1. NCBI lineage: Eukaryota > Metazoa > Chordata > Actinopteri > Carangiformes > Carangidae > Trachurus > Trachurus trachurus. The sequence goes on from NC_139893.1 coordinate 653,473, forward strand.
ATCCCTGTCCTAATCTCTTCAATATTTTACAAAAATAACACAAGCCACCAGTGCTTCCCAATAGTTAGATAACTGTAAAGGCACATGTAAAGACAACAAAATACTAATATTTAGTTAAATACCAACATGTAATTAAATGCTCATTTTGATTTTAAGTGGCACTGAGTGGACAGACGGATGTAGGCCCACACAGACATTTGTGACCTAAATGGCTTTGGTCTAGTAACTGTCAGAGCAAAACAACACTTTTAATATAAGGCTGGAAAACCACCCCTCAAAATGAAGCTGTATTGGTATATTGTACATTTTCTGAATCCTTGGAGTCCTGTGAGTATTCTAGTGCTGGTGTTTTGTGTCTCTGACATTCCTTGATGTCACAGGACCAAAGTAAAGTACATAATTTAGGCGGGAATCGTGGAAAAATGTGTGTGATTAAAAGTTTGAAGAGCTCCGACGACCACTGTAAGTGTCACAAATATTCACAAGAGGGCTTGAATGAAAGCTTAGAGTTTCCCCTAGTTTCCCCTAGTTTCCCCAAGTGGTATTGGTTAAAGTTCAAAGTGGCTGACACACTAACAAGACTGCTCAGGTGGGATTTGAACCTGTGACCTCGTGGTTGGATAGCAGGAACCTTTTCCACTAGGCCATTCCAACACTTCAGATGAAGTAGAGGTTGAGACTTTGATGAATGTGAGATTTTTCAATGATGCTTAAAAAAGCATCATAAATGAGCCATTAGAAGTTTGTCTACAAATCAGAATTTGAATGAAGTCTCTAGCAGAGAGTACGACATGAATGAGGCAGGAATCGAACCCATGACCTCATGATCAATAAACCTTTACTCTGCCACTTCGCCACAGAGAGCACAGACATAAGCATGTTGCCATTGTAATGTGATGATGTGCTGCAAACGGTGGCAGAAGCATTTAATGCGTCTCTTAACGAACACCTGTAACCAATTGAGGGTGGGGGAGGGGAGCAGAATTCAACATCACATAACAAGATTACTCAGCCTGGATTCGAACTATTGACCTTGGGGTTGGCAAGCAGCTACCTTACCAACTGGACTACAGACAGAGTTGTGAAGAAGTTACAAAGTTGAGCTCTTTCTCCTGCTGCTGTGAAAAAAATGCATTGGGCTGAATGAGAGCAGAGAGCTCCCTGGCTGCATTTAAAAAATATTTTAAATTATTATCTAAGTCTCTTTGCATTTTTGACCAAAATTTTAGCCAGAAGATAAGTGTGGCTACAAAACTGGAGAAAATAATTTGTCTAGAGTTTAATTTGCAGAAAAAGTTAAATATTTTAAAAAGTATAAATAGTTAAAAAGAGAAAAGTAATGCCGATAAAGTTCAAAAAAAGCTGCACGTTTTGATATATGAATTGTTGAAATAGCACAAAGTATGAAGGACTAGAAGAAGACCGTAAAAAGGCGGAAGAAAATGGCCGAACAGAAGAACAATAGTGTGACTGCTTTCAGCACATACTGTCATTAGTGTGACTGCTGAAAGCAGTCACACTAATGACAGTATATCTATGTGTACATACCCCCAGCCTGTTATATCCTGCAGTGTCCTCGGGGTGGAGCCTGTGATGTCATCGACTCCATCGGTCGAGCCTTCCAGACTCGATTCCGTGAACTCCTGAGTCTGACGCCGTCCATGGTCTGCAGCAGGTGGGTCGCTCCGGTTTTGATCTGGTTCTAATCTGGTTCTGATCCTGGTTCTGATCCACACAGTAGCTGCGTTTCCATCAGCTGTTTAGATGCATCTAGATGTATCGCATCAGAAAATGATGATGGAAACGCCGTGATTCGCATTAAAATCCCCCGATTCTCACAAACTGAAATACGCTGCTATGGCCGGGTTTTGGTTGATGATTCGAATTAAGTGACGTAGCCACTTTCACTCCATCTGCTCCCGTGTTGCAGTTCACTCACAAGACGACATCAGGGTTTCACTACATGTAATTAATTGTAGCGCAGCGTCACAGCAAAATAAAAGCCCCCACACACCTTCATAATGATGTTACTGCACTTCTTCATAGTTCCTCCTCAGTAAAAAAGAAACTTATCAACCAGTGCATCCAGCGTTTATCATTTATAAAGTCTCTCTCTCTCTCTCTCACACACACACACACACACACACACACACACACACACACACACACACACACACACACACACACAGGTCGCGTTATGACGATAATAAACATATGTTGTGCACTAGTAGGATCAATTTGGTTATTGGCAATTAATATTAATGATTATGGGAATAATCATTAATATTTAGAAATGTTACTACAAGTAGTAAACCTCGGGGCACCACCCTGTCACCAGGGACCAATGACCAAATTGATAAAACCAGAATTCAGTCTCAAAAGGTTAGAAAAGGTTTAAATTCGAGCACTGACTGTTATGAATCCAGCAAATATCACAATTATCACAATAATCACAAACAACGACAGATTAAATTATAACAGGGTTTATTCACAGTAATAATTATCTTACAATAACATTACCTAGAGTAAATTATTATAATTCGATTATCAAGGCACACAAGGGTTATTAATTATAATAGGTAACACACAAAAACTAATGGCAATAGCGATGGGTAACTGTAACCATGGCAATCAAAATCACAACAGCAGCAGTAACCAACACAGCAACAATGGTGTGTGTGTGTGTGTGTGTGTGTGTGTGTGTGTGTGTGTGTGTGTGTGTGTGAGGCCGCGACCGAACGCACATCTCGACGCGAGGTGACGCGTGGCAGCCATGATGCGCTCGCGTTCGCATCGTTCACAGAAGTATAACGAGGGCTTAACAACACATTAACGTTTATTTTGTGTGTGTGTTGTTTGCAGATTGTAAAGTGTTCTGAGACCATGTTTTTAAACCAACACTAAGTAACTTTTCAACCTTCATAAAATATTTTCATAACTTTTGTGATGATACATCGACTTACAACAAGTTGAATGACACCTCTGTCGTGGCCTGAGGGGGTCTGTATCATTATGGTCTGTATCTCTTTCTCTGGCACTAAGCAGCTTTGAGGAGCATGGTAGGAACCCTGCTCTCACGCTAGTGTTCATGGGAAATGGAGTCTTCCTTCACTTTCACTTTTGCGAGTCACAACAAGGAGGGAACAGGCAAAACGGCACTTTAGCAATGGATTATGTTTGTGTTTTCACTTTGAAATGATCCACTGGAAACAGAAACTTAGTTTTGATGTCTTCTGTTAATTTTAATGCAGGATATTTACAGGGCTTCACGCTAGTGTTCATGGGAAATGGAGTCTTCCTTCAGGCAAAACACTACCGCTTTGGTCCACAGGCGCCGCCAAACTCAACCAAAACTGAAAGTTCTGTAGTACTGCTTTAAATAAAGGTGAACTGAATTGAATTAACTCATCGTGTCCTGTCCCAGTCTGCGTCCTGACTGGAGCCCGGAGGAGACGGACCAGGTTGTTGCCGTCGGCGATGGATGTGGTTTCTATGGTTACTACAACGTGACGCCTCCTGCTGGTCAAACTGTGCTGCAGGTGTGTGTCCCTGTCTCCGTGGCAACAGACTCTGACTCTACGTCGCCTCCTAAAGGTGAGAAGCTGCTGCTGCTTCACTCTGACTCTTCATCATCATCATCTCTTCTTTTTCTTTTTCTTCTCCTTCTCGTCTTCTTCATCATCTTTAACTTTTTCTTCTTCATCATCTCTTCTTTTTCTTCTTCATCATCTCTTCTTTTTCTTTTTTTTCTTTTTCTTCTTCATCATCTCTTCTTTTTCTTTTTTTTCTCCTTTCTTCATCATCTCTTCTTTTTCTTTTTCTTCTTCATCATCTCTTCTTTTTCTTTTTTTTCTTTTTCTTCTTCATCATCTCTTCTTTTTCTTTTTTTCTCCTTTCTTCATCATCTCTTCTTTTTCTTTTTTCTCCTTTCTTCATCATCTCTTCTTTTTCTTTTTTTCTCCTTTCTTCATCATCTCTTCTTTTTCTTTTTTTCTCCTTTCTTCATCATCTCTTCTTTTTCTTTTTTTTCTCCTTTCTTCATCATCTCTTCTTTTTCTTTTTCTTCTTCATCATCTCTTCTTTTTCTTTTTCTTCTTCATCATCTCTTCTTTTTCTTTTTTTCTCCTTTCTTCATCATCTCTTCTTTTTCTTTTTTTTTCTCCTTTCTTCATCATCTCTTCTTTTTCTTTTTCTTCTTCATCATCTCTTCTTTTTCTTTTTCTTCTTCATCATCTCTTCTTTTTCTTTTTTTCTCCTTTCTTCATCATCTCTTCTTTTTCTTTTTTTTCTCCTTTCTTCATCATCTCTTCTTTTTCTTTTTCTTCTTCATCATCTCTTCTTTTTCTTTTTCTTCTTCATCATCTCTTCTTTTTCTTTTTTTTCTCCTTTCTTCATCATCTCTTCTTTTTCTTTTATTTCTCCTTTCTTCATCATCTCTTCTTTTTCTTTTTTTTCTCCTTTCTTCATCATCTCTTCTTTTTCTTTTTCTTCTTCATCATCTCTTCTTTTTCTTTTTTTCTTTTTCTTCTTCATCATCTCTTCTTTTTCTTTTTCTTCTTCATCATCTCTTCTTTTTCTTTTTTTCTCCTTTCTTCATCATCTCTTCTTTTTCTTTTTTTTCTCCTTTCTTCATCATCTCTTCTTTTTCTTTTTCTTCTTCATCATCTCTTCTTTTTCTTTTTCTTCTTCATCATCTCTTCTTTTTCTTTTTTTCTCCTTTCTTCATCATCTCTTCTTTTTCTTTTTCTTCTTCATCATCTCTTCTTTTTCTTTTTTTTCTCCTTTCTTCATCATCTCTTCTTTTTCTTTTTCTTCTTCATCATCTCTCCTTTTTCTTTTTTTCTCCTTTCTTCATCATCTCTTCTTTTTCTTTTTCTTCTTCATCATCTCTTCTTTTTCTTTTTCTTCTTCATCATCTCTTCTTTTTCTTTTTTTTCTCCTTTCTTCATCATCTCTTCTTTTTCTTTTATTTCTCCTTTCTTCATCATCTCTTCTTTTTCTTTTTTTTCTCCTTTCTTCATCATCTCTTCTTTTTCTTTTTCTTCTTCATCATCTCTTCTTTTTCTTTTTTTTCTTTTTCTTCTTCATCATCTCTTCTTTTTCTTTTTCTTCTTCATCATCTCTTCTTTTTCTTTTTCTTCTTCATCATCTCTTCTTTTTCTTTTTCTTCTTCATCATCTCTTCTTTTTCTTTTTCTTCTTCATCATCTCTTCTTTTTCTTTTTCTTCTTCATCATCTCTTCTTTTTCTTTTTTTTCTTTTTCTTCATCATCTCTTCTTTTTCTTTTTTTCTCCTTTCTTCATCATCTCTTCTTTTTCTTTTTTTCTCCTTTCTTCATCATCTCTTCTTTTTCTTTTTTTTCTCCTTTCTTCATCATCTCTTCTTTTTCTTTTTCTTCTTCATCATCTCTTCTTTTTCTTTTTCTTCTTCATCATCTCTCCTTTTTCTTTTTTTCTCCTTTCTTCATCATCTCTTCTTTTTCTTTTTTTTCTCCTTTCTTCATCATCTCTTCTTTTTCTTTTTCTTCTTCATCATCTCTTCTTTTTCTTTTTTTTCTTTTTCTTCTTCATCATCTCTTCTTTTTTTCTTTTTCTTCTTCATCATCTCTCCTTTTTCCTTTTTTTCTCCTTTCTTCATCATCTCTTCTTTTTCCTTTTTTTCTCCTTTCTTCATCATCTCTTCTTTTTCCTTTTTTTCTCCTTTCTTCATCATCTCTTCTTTTTCTTTTTCTTCTTCATCATCTCTTCTTTTTCTTTTTTTCTTTTTCTTCTTCATCATCTCTTCTTTTTCTTTTTTTCTTTTTCTTCTTCATCATCTCTTCTTTTTCTTTTTCTTCTTCATCATCTCTTCTTTTTCTTTTTTTCTTTTTCTTCTTCATCATCTCTCCTTTTTCCTTTTTTTCTCCTTTCTTCATCATCTCTTCTTTTTCTTTTTCTTCTTCATCATCTCTCCTTTTTCCTTTTTTTCTCCTTTCTTCATCATCTCTTCTTTTTCCTTTTTTTCTCCTTTCTTCATCATCTCTTCTTTTTCTTTTTCTTCTTCATCATCTCTTCTTTTTCTTTTTTTCTCCTTTCTTCATCATCTCTTCTTTTTCTTTTTCTTCTTCATCATCTCTCCTTTTTCTTTTTTTCTCCTTTCTTCATCATCTCTTCTTTTTCTTTTTCTTCTTCATCATCTCTTCTTTTTCTTTTTTTCTCCTTTCTTCATCATCTCTTCTTTTTCTTTTTTTTCTCCTTTCTTCATCATCTCTTCTTTTTCTTTTTCTTCTTCATCATCTCTTCTTTTTCTTTTTCTTCATCATCATCTCTTCTTTTTCTTTTTTTCTCCTTTCTTCATCATCTCTTCTTTTTCTTTTTCTTCTTCATCATCTCTTCTTTTTCTTTTTTTCTCCTTTCTTCATCATCTCTTCTTTTTCTTTTTCTTCTTCATCATCTCTTCTTTTTCTTTTTTTCTCCTTTCTTCATCATCTCTTCTTTTTCTTTTTTTTCTCCTTTCTTCATCATCTCTTCTTTTTCTTTTTCTTCTTCATCATCTCTTCTTTTTCTTTTTCTTCATCATCATCTCTTCTTTTTCTTTTTTTCTCCTTTCTTCATCATCTCTTCTTTTTCTTTTTCTTCTTCATCATCTCTCCTTTTTCTTTTTTTCTCCTTTCTTCATCATCTCTTCTTTTTCTTTTTTTTCTCCTTTCTTCATCATCTCTTCTTTTTCTTTTTCTTCTTCATCATCTCTTTTTTTTCTTTTTTTTCTTTTTCTTCTTCATCATCTCTTCTTTTTCTTTTTTTCTTTTTCTTCTTCATCATCTCTTCTTTTTCTTTTTCTTCTCATCATCTCTCCTATTTCCTTTTTTTCTCCTTTCTTCATCATCTCTCCTTTTTCTTTTTTTCTCCTTTCTTCATCATCTCTTTTTTTTCTTTTTTTTCTTTTTCTTCTTCATCATCTCTTCTTTTTCTTTTTTTCTTTTTCTTCTTCATCATCTCTTCTTTTTCTTTTTCTTCTCATCATCTCTCCTATTTCCTTTTTTTCTCCTTTCTTCATCATCTCTCCTTTTTCCTTTTTTTCTCCTTTCTTCATCATCTCTTCTTTTTCTTTTTCTTCTTCATCATCTCTCCTTTTTCTTTTTTTTCTCCTTTCTTCATCATCTCTTCTTTTTCTTTTTCTTCTTCATCATCTCTTCTTTTTCTTTTTTTTCTTTTTCTTCTTCATCATCTCTTCTTTTTCTTTTTCTTCTCATCATCTCTCCTATTTCCTTTTTTTCTCCTTTCTTCATCATCTCTCCTTTTTCTTTTTTTCTCCTTTCTTCATCATCTCTTCTTTTTCTTTTTTTTCTTTTTCTTCTTCATCATCTCTTCTTTTTCTTTTTTTTCTTTTTCTTCTTCATCATCTCTTCTTTTTTTCTTTTTCTTCTTCATCATCTCTCCTTTTTCTTCTTCATCATCTCTTCTTTTTCTTTTTCTTCTTCATCATCTCTTCTTTTTCTTTTTCTTCTTCATCATCTCTCCTTTTTCTTTTTTTCTCCTTTCTTCATCATCTCTTCTTTTTCTTTTTTTCTCCTTTCTTCATCATCTCTTCTTTTTCTTCTTCATCATCTCTTCTTTTTCTTTTTTTTCTTTTTCTTCTTCATCATCTCTTCTTTTTCTTTTTTTCTTTTTCTTCTTCATCATCTCTCCTTTTTCCTTTTTTTCTCCTTTCTTCATCATCTCTTCTTTTTCTTCTTCATCATCATCTCTTCTTTTTCTTTTTTTTCTTCATCATCTCTTCTTTTTCTTTTTTTTCTCCTTTCTTCATCATCTCTTCTTTTTCTTTTTCTTCTTCATCATCTCTTCTTTTTCTTTTTCTTCTTCATCATCTCTTCTTTTTCTTTTTTTCTCCTTTCTTCATCATCTCTTCTTTTTCTTTTTTTTCTCCTTTCTTCATCATCTCTTCTTTTTCTTTTATTTCTCCTTTCTTCATCATCTCTTCTTTTTCTTTTTTTTCTCCTTTCTTCATCATCTCTTCTTTTTCTTTTTCTTCTTCATCATCTCTTCTTTTTCTTTTTTTTCTTTTTCTTCTTCATCATCTCTTCTTTTTCTTTTTTTCTTTTTCTTCTTCATCATCTCTTCTTTTTCTTCTTCATCATCTCTTCTTTTTCTTTTTTTTCTTTTTCTTCTTCATCATCTCTTCTTTTTCTTTTTCTTCTTCATCATCTCTCCTTTTTCTTTTTTTCTCCTTTCTTCATCATGTCTCCTTTTTCTTTTTTTCTCCTTTCTTCATCATCTCTTCTTTTTCTTTTTTTTCTCCTTTCTTCATCATCTCTTCTTTTTCTTTTTCTTCTTCATCATCTCTTCTTTTTCTTTTTTTTCTTTTTCTTCTTCATCATCTCTTCTTTTTTTCTTTTTCTTCTTCATCATCTCTCCTTTTTCCTTTTTTTCTCCTTTCTTCATCATCTCTCCTTTTTCCTTTTTTTCTCCTTTCTTCATCATCTCTCCTTTTTCTTTTTTTCTCCTTTCTTCATCATCTCTTTTTTTTCTTTTTTTTCTTTTTCTTCTTCATCATCTCTTCTTTTTCTTTTTCTTCTCATCATCTCTCCTTTTTCCTTTTTTTCTCCTTTCTTCATCATCTCTTCTTTTTCTTTTTCTTCTTCATCATCTCTCCTTTTTCTTTTTTTTCTCCTTTCTTCATCATCTCTTCTTTTTCTTTTTCTTCTTCAACATCTCTTCTTTTTCTTTTTTTTCTTTTTCTTCTTCATCATCTCTTCTTTTTCTTTTTCTTCTCATCATCTCTCCTATTTCCTTTTTTTCTCCTTTCTTCATCATCTCTCCTTTTTCTTTTTTTCTCCTTTCTTCATCATCTCTTCTTTTTCTTTTTTTTCCTTTTCTTCTTCATCATCTCTTCTTTTTCTTTTTTTTCTTTTTCTTCTTCATCATCTCTTCTTTTTTTCTTTTTCTTCTTCATCATCTCTCCTTTTTCTTCTTCATCATCTCTTCTTTTTCTTTTTTTTCTTTTTCTTCTTCATCATCTCTCCTTTTTCTTTTTTTCTCCTTTCTTCATCATCTCTTCTTTTTCTTTTTTTCTCCTTTCTTCATCATCTCTTCTTTTTCTTCTTCATCATCTCTTCTTTTTCTTTTTTTTCTTTTTCTTCTTCATCATCTCTTCTTTTTCTTTTTTTCTTTTTCTTCTTCATCATCTCTCCTTTTTCCTTTTTTTCTCCTTTCTTCATCATCTCTTCTTTTTCTTCTTCATCATCATCTCTTCTTTTTCTTTTTTTTCTTCATCATCTCTTCTTTTTCTTTTTTTTCTCCTTTCTTCATCATCTCTTCTTTTTCTTTTTCTTCTTCATCATCTCTTCTTTTTCTTTTTCTTCTTCATCATCTCTTCTTTTTCTTTTTTTCTCCTTTCTTCATCATCTCTTCTTTTTCTTTTTTTTCTCCTTTCTTCATCATCTCTTCTTTTTCTTTTATTTCTCCTTTCTTCATCATCTCTTCTTTTTCTTTTTTTTCTCCTTTCTTCATCATCTCTTCTTTTTCTTTTTCTTCTTCATCATCTCTTCTTTTTCTTTTTTTTCTTTTTCTTCTTCATCATCTCTCCTTTTTCTTTTTTTTCTCCTTTCTTCATCATCTCTTCTTTTTCTTTTTCTTCTTCAACATCTCTTCTTTTTCTTTTTTTTCTTTTTCTTCTTCATCATCTCTTCTTTTTCTTTTTCTTCTCATCATCTCTCCTATTTCCTTTTTTTCTCCTTTCTTCATCATCTCTCCTTTTTCTTTTTTTCTCCTTTCTTCATCATCTCTTCTTTTTCTTTTTTTTCCTTTTCTTCTTCATCATCTCTTCTTTTTCTTTTTTTTCTTTTTCTTCTTCATCATCTCTTCTTTTTTTCTTTTTCTTCTTCATCATCTCTCCTTTTTCTTCTTCATCATCTCTTCTTTTTCTTTTTTTTCTTTTTCTTCTTCATCATCTCTCCTTTTTCTTTTTTTCTCCTTTCTTCATCATCTCTTCTTTTTCTTTTTTTCTCCTTTCTTCATCATCTCTTCTTTTTCTTCTTCATCATCTCTTCTTTTTCTTTTTTTTCTTTTTCTTCTTCATCATCTCTTCTTTTTCTTTTTTTCTTTTTCTTCTTCATCATCTCTCCTTTTTCCTTTTTTTCTCCTTTCTTCATCATCTCTTCTTTTTCTTCTTCATCATCATCTCTTCTTTTTCTTTTTTTTTCTTCATCATCTCTTCTTTTTCTTTTTTTTCTCCTTTCTTCATCATCTCTTCTTTTTCTTTTTCTTCTTCATCATCTCTTCTTTTTCTTTTTCTTCTTCATCATCTCTTCTTTTTCTTTTTTTCTCCTTTCTTCATCATCTCTTCTTTTTCTTTTTTTTCTCCTTTCTTCATCATCTCTTCTTTTTCTTTTATTTCTCCTTTCTTCATCATCTCTTCTTTTTCTTTTTTTTCTCCTTTCTTCATCATCTCTTCTTTTTCTTTTTCTTCTTCATCATCTCTTCTTTTTCTTTTTTTTCTTTTTCTTCTTCATCATCTCTTCTTTTTCTTTTTCTTCTTCATCATCTCTTCTTTTTCTTTTTTTCTTTTTCTTCTTCATCATCTCTTCTTTTTCTTTTTCTTCTTCATCATCTCTTCTTTTTCTTTTTTTTCTTTTTCTTCTTCATCATCTCTTCTTTTTCTTTTTCTTCTTCATCATCTCTCCTTTTTCTTTTTTTCTCCTTTCTTCATCATCTCTCCTTTTTCTTTTTTTCTCCTTTCTTCATCATCTCTTCTTTTTCTTTTTTTTCTCCTTTCTTCATCATCTCTTCTTTTTCTTTTTCTTCTTCATCATCTCTTCTTTTTCTTTTTTTTCTTTTTCTTCTTCATCATCTCTTCTTTTTTTCTTTTTCTTCTTCATCATCTCTCCTTTTTCCTTTTTTTCTCCTTTCTTCATCATCTCTCCTTTTTCCTTTTTTTCTCCTTTCTTCATCATCTCTCCTTTTTCTTTTTTTTCTCCTTTCTTCATCATCTCTTCTTTTTCTTTTTTTCTTTTTCTTCTTCATCATCTCTCCTTTTTCCTTTTTTTCTCCTTTCTTCATCATCTCTTCTTTTTCTTTTTCTTCTTCATCATCTCTTCTTTTTCTTTTTTTCTCCTTTCTTCATCATCTCTTCTTTTTCTTTTTCTTCTTCATCATCTCTCCTTTTTCTTTTTTTTCTCCTTTCTTCATCATCTCTTCTTTTTCTTTTTCTTCTTCATCATCTCTTCTTTTTCTTTTTTTCTCCTTTCTTCATCATCTCTTCTTTTTCTTTTTTTCTCCTTTCTTCATCATCTCTTCTTTTTCTTTTTCTTCTTCATCATCTCTTCTTTTTCTTTTTTTCTCCTTTCTTCATCATCTCTTCTTTTTCTTTTTTTTCTCCTTTCTTCATCATCTCTTCTTTTTCTTTTTCTTCTTCATCATCTCTTCTTTTTCTTTTTCTTCATCATCTCTCCTTTTTCTTTTTTCTCCTTTCTTCATCATCTCTTCTTTTTCTTTTTTTCTCCTTTCTTCATCATCTCTTCTTTTTCTTTTTCTTCTTCATCATCTCTTCTTTTTCTTTTTCTTCATCATCTCTCCTTTTTCTTTTTTCTCCTTTCTTCATCATCTCTTCTTTTTCTTTTTTTTCTCCTTTCTTCATCATCTCTTCTTTTTCTTTTTCTTCTTCATCATCTCTTTTTTTTCTTTTTTTTCTTCATCATCTCTCCTTTTTCCTTTTTTTCTCCTTTCTTCATCATCTCTTCTTTTTCTTTTTCTTCTTCATCATCTCTTCTTTTTCTTTTTTTTCTCCTTTCTTCATCATCTCTTCTTTTTCTTTTTCTTCTTCATCATCTCTTCTTTTTCTTTTTTTTCTTTTTCTTCTTCATCATCTCTTCTTTTTCTTTTTCTTCTTCATCATCTCTTCTTTTTCTTTTTCTTCTTCATCATCTCTCCTATTTCCTTTTTTTCTCCTTTCTTCATCATCTCTCCTTTTTCTTTTTTTCTCCTTTCTTCATCATCTCTTCTTTTTCTTTTTTTTCTTTTTCTTCATCATCTCTTCTTTTTCTTTTTTTTTCTTTTTCTTCTTCATCATCTCTTCTTTTTTTCTTTTTCTTCTTCATCATCTCTCCTTTTTCCTTTTTTTCTCCTTTCTTCATCATCTCTCCTTTTTCCTTTTTTTCTCCTTTCTTCATCATCTCTCCTTTTTCTTTTTTTTCTCCTTTCTTCATCATCTCTTCTTTTTCTTTTTTTTCTCCTTTCTTCATCATCTCTTCTTTTTCTTTTTCTTCTTCATCATCTCTTCTTTTTCTTTTTTTCTTTTTCTCCTTCATCATCTCTCCTTTTTCCTTTTTTTCTCCTTTCTTCATCATCTCTTCTTTTTCTTTTTCTTCTTCATCATCTCTTCTTTTTCTTTTTTTCTCCTTTCTTCATCATCTCTTCTTTTTCTTTTTCTTCTTCATCATCTCTCCTTTTTCTTTTTTTTCTCCTTTCTTCATCATCTCTTCTTTTTCTTTTTCTTCTTCATCATCTCTTCTTTTTCTTTTTTCTCCTTTCTTCATCATCTCTTCTTTTTCTTTTTTCTCCTTTCTTCATCATCTCTTCTTTTTCTTTTTCTTCTTCATCATCTCTTCTTTTTCTTTTTTTTCTTTTTCTTCTTCATCATCTCTTCTTTTTTTCTTTTTCTTCTTCATCATCTCTCCTTTTTCCTTTTTTTCTCCTTTCTTCATCATCTCTCCTTTTTCCTTTTTTTCTCCTTTCTTCATCATCTCTTCTTTTTCTTTTTCTTCTTCATCAGGTGTAGAGGCGTCCGCAGTGTGGCGCTCTAACGTCCGCTGTAGGATTAGACTGGAGTTCACTTTTTATAGATTGATGGGAGACCTGGGAAGCTTCTCTGACATTTGGTGCCACAACAATGTCCTGTGTGCTGTGTCAAACAATGAACTTGCTTTTACCAGTGTGCTGAAAAACTGACAGAGTATCTATTTATTTATTTATGGGTTGATTGATTGATGTGGGGTTGTTTGTGTTGATGTATGTATGTGTGTTTATTGGTGTGGGTTGTAAATAAATAGATGAGTCTGTAGTTGGGTAGAAGGAACAGCTGATAATTGTCCTGTGATTGGTAAATAAAGTGTGGTTGTAAAAATCAAAAAAATCTCTTCTTTTTCTTTTTTTCTCCTTTCTTCATCATCTCTTCTTTTTCTTTTTCTTCTTCATCATCTCTTCTTTTTTTCTTTTTCTTCTTCATCATCTCTCCTTTTTCCTTTTTTTCTCCTTTCTTCATCATCTCTCCTTTTTCTTTTTTTTCTCCTTTCTTCATCATCTCTCCTTTTTCTTTTTTTTCTCCTTTCTTCATCATCTCTTCTTTTTCTTTTTTTTCTCCTTTCTTCATCATCTCTTCTTTTTCTTTTTCTTCTTCATCATCTCTTCTTTTTCTTTTTCTTCTTCATCATCTCTTCTTTTTCTTTTTTTCTCCTTTCTTCATCATCTCTTCTTTTTCTTTTTCTTCTTCATCATCTCTCCTTTTTCTTTTTTTTCTCCTTTCTTCATCATCTCTTCTTTTTCTTTTTCTTCTTCATCATCTCTTCTTTTTCTTTTTTCTCCTTTCTTCATCATCTCTTCTTTTTCTTTTTTTCTCCTTTCTTCATCATCTCTTCTTTTTCTTTTTCTTCATCATCTCTCCTTTTTCTTTTTTCTCCTTTCTTCATCATCTCTTCTTTTTCTTTTTTTTCTCCTTTCTTCATCATCTCTTCTTTTTCTTTTTCTTCTTCATCATCTCTTTTTTTTCTTTTTTTTCTTTTTCTTCTTCATCATCTCTCCTTTTTCCTTTTTTTCTCCTTTCTTCATCATCTCTTCTTTTTCTTTTTCTTCTTCATCATCTCTTCTTTTTCTTTTTTTTCTCCTTTCTTCATCATCTCTTCTTTTTCTTTTTCTTCTTCATCATCTCTTCTTTTTCTTTTTTTTCTTTTTCTTCTTCATCATCTCTTCTTTTTCTTTTTCTTCTCATCATCTCTCCTATTTCCTTTTTTTCTCCTTTCTTCATCATCTCTCCTTTTTCTTTTTTTCTCCTTTCTTCATCATCTCTTCTTTTTCTTTTTTTTCTTTTTCTTCATCATCTCTTCTTTTTCTTTTTTTTCTTTTTCTTCTTCATCATCTCTTCTTTTTTTCTTTTTCTTCTTCATCATCTCTCCTTTTTCCTTTTTTTCTCCTTTCTTCATCATCTCTCCTTTTTCTTTTTTTTCTCCTTTCTTCATCATCTCTTCTTTTTCTTTTTTTTCTCCTTTCTTCATCATCTCTTCTTTTTCTTTTTCTTCTTCATCATCTCTTCTTTTTCTTTTTTTCTTTTTCTCCTTCATCATCTCTCCTTTTTCCTTTTTTTCTCCTTTCTTCATCATCTCTTCTTTTTCTTTTTCTTCTTCATCATCTCTTCTTTTTCTTTTTTTCTCCTTTCTTCATCATCTCTTCTTTTTCTTTTTCTTCTTCATCATCTCTCCTTTTTCTTTTTTTTCTCCTTTCTTCATCATCTCTTCTTTTTCTTTTTCTTCTTCATCATCTCTTCTTTTTCTTTTTTCTCCTTTCTTCATCATCTCTTCTTTTTCTTTTTTCTCCTTTCTTCATCATCTCTTCTTTTTCTTTTTCTTCTTCATCATCTCTTCTTTTTCTTTTTTTTCTTTTTCTTCTTCATCATCTCTTCTTTTTTTCTTTTTCTTCTTCATCATCTCTCCTTTTTCCTTTTTTTCTCCTTTCTTCATCATCTCTTCTTTTTCTTTTTCTTCTTCATCATCTCTTCTTTTTCTTTTTTTCTCCTTTCTTCATCATCTCGTCTTTTTCTTTTTCTTCTTCATCATCTCTTCTTTTTTTCTTTTTCTTCTTCATCATCTCTCCTTTTTCCTTTTTTTCTCCTTTCTTCATCATCTCTCCTTTTTCTTTTTTTTCTCCTTTCTTCATCATCTCTCCTTTTTCTTTTTTTTCTCCTTTCTTCATCATCTCTTCTTTTTCTTTTTTTTCTCCTTTCTTCATCATCTCTTCTTTTTCTTTTTCTTCTTCATCATCTCTTCTTTTTCTTTTTCTTCTTCATCATCTCTTCTTTTTCTTTTTTTCTCCTTTCTTCATCATCTCTTCTTTTTCTTTTTCTTCTTCATCATCTCTCCTTTTTCTTTTTTTTCTCCTTTCTTCATCATCTCTTCTTTTTCTTTTTCTTCTTCATCATCTCTTCTTTTTCTTTTTTTCTTTTTCTCCTTCATCATCTCTCCTTTTTCCTTTTTTTCTCCTTTCTTCATCATCTCTTCTTTTTCTTTTTCTTCTTCATCATCTCTTCTTTTTCTTTTTTTCTCCTTTCTTCATCATCTCTTCTTTTTCTTTTTCTTCTTCATCATCTCTCCTTTTTCTTTTTTTTCTCCTTTCTTCATCATCTCTTCTTTTTCTTTTTCTTCTTCATCATCTCTTCTTTTTCTTTTTTCTCCTTTCTTCATCATCTCTTCTTTTTCTTTTTTCTCCTTTCTTCATCATCTCTTCTTTTTCTTTTTCTTCTTCATCATCTCTTCTTTTTCTTTTTTTTCTTTTTCTTCTTCATCATCTCTTCTTTTTTTCTTTTTCTTCTTCATCATCTCTCCTTTTTCCTTTTTTTCTCCTTTCTTCATCATCTCTCCTTTTTCCTTTTTTTCTCCTTTCTTCATCATCTCTTCTTTTTCTTTTTCTTCTTCATCATCTCTTCTTTTTCTTTTTTTCTCCTTTCTTCATCATCTCTTCTTTTTCTTTTTCTTCTTCATCATCTCTTCTTTTTCTTTTTTTTCTTTTTCTTCTTCATCATCTCTTCTTTTTTTCTTTTTCTTCTTCATCATCTCTCCTTTTTCTTTTTTTTCTCCTTTCTTCATCATCTCTCCTTTTTCTTTTTTTTCTCCTTTCTTCATCATCTCTTCTTTTTCTTTTTTTTCTCCTTTCTTCATCATCTCTTCTTTTTCTTTTTCTTCTTCATCATCTCTTCTTTTTCTTTTTTTTCTCCTTTCTTCATCATCTCTTCTTTTTCTTTTTCTTCTTCATCATCTCTTCTTTTTCTTTTTCTTCTTCATCATCTCTTCTTTTTCTTTTTTTCTCCTTTCTTCATCATCTCTTCTTTTTCTTTTTCTTCTTCATCATCTCTCCTTTTTCTTTTTTTTCTCCTTTCTTCATCATCTCTTCTTTTTCTTTTTCTTCTTCATCATCTCTTCTTTTTCTTTTTCTTCTTCATCATCTCTTCTTTTTCTTTTTCTTCTTCATCATCTCTCCTTTTTCTTTTTTTCTCCTTTCTTCATCATCTCTTCTTTTTCTTTTTTTTCTCCTTTCTTCATCATCTCTTCTTTTTCTTTTTCTTCTTCATCATCTCTTTTTTTTCTTTTTTTTCTTTTTCTTCTTCATCATCTCTTCTTTTTCTTTTTTTCTTTTTCTTCTTCATCATCTCTCCTTTTTCCTTTTTTTCTCCTTTCTTCATCATCTCTTCTTTTTCTTTTTCTTCTTCATCATCTCTCCTTTTTCTTTTTTTTCTCCTTTCTTCATCATCTCTTCTTTTTCTTTTTCTTCTTCATCATCTCTTCTTTTTCTTTTTTCTCCTTTCTTCATCATCTCTTCTTTTTCTTTTTTTCTCCTTTCTTCATCATCTCTTCTTTTTCTTTTTCTTCTTCATCATCTCTTCTTTTTCTTTTTCTTCTTCATCATCTCTCCTTTTTCTTTTTTTCTCCTTTCTTCATCATCTCTTCTTTTTCTTTTTTTTCTCCTTTCTTCATCATCTCTTCTTTTTCTTTTTCTTCTTCATCATCTCTTTTTTTTCTTTTTTTTCTTTTTCTTCTTCATCATCTCTTCTTTTTCTTTTTTTCTTTTTCTTCTTCATCATCTCTCCTTTTTCCTTTTTTTCTCCTTTCTTCATCATCTCTTCTTTTTCTTTTTCTTCTTCATCATCTCTCCTTTTTCTTTTTTTTCTCCTTTCTTCATCATCTCTTCTTTTTCTTTTTCTTCTTCATCATCTCTTCTTTTTCTTTTTTTTCTTTTTCTTCTTCATCATCTCTTCTTTTTCTTTTTCTTCTCATCATCTCTCCTATTTCCTTTTTTTCTCCTTTCTTCATCATCTCTCCTTTTTCTTTTTTTCTCCTTTCTTCATCATCTCTTCTTTTTCTTTTTTTTCTTTTTCTTCTTCATCATCTCTTCTTTTTCTTTTTCTTCTTCATCATCTCTCCTTTTTCTTTTTTTCTCCTTTCTTCATCATCTCTCCTTTTTCTTTTTTTCTCCTTTCTTCATCATCTCTCCTTTTTCTTTTTTTCTCCTTTCTTCATCATCTCTTCTTTTTCTTTTTTTTCTTTTTCTTCTTCATCATCTCTTCTTTTTCTTATTTTTCTTTTTCTTCTTCATCATCTCTTCTTCTTGTCTTCTTCCTTTCTTCTTTTTCTTTTATTTTTCTTCTTCTTCTCCTCTTCTTCCCTTCTTCTTCTTTATCTTCTCTTCTTCCTCTCTTTTTCATCTTCTTCATTTTGTTCTTCTCCTCCTGTTTCTCTCTCAGCGGTGTCGGAGCTCGGTGACCAGTTTCCTCTCCTCCGGTCTGATCCTCTGATCCAGGACGAAGGCTGGTTCCACGGCAGGTGTGTAGTAGTGTGTGTGTGTGTAGTAGTATGTGATCCTCATCATGTCACCCGTTACCATAGTAACCTAGTTGACCTAAGACCTTTCTTGTAGTGTTGCTATAGTGTTGCTCTGTTGTACTTTATTACTGTTGTTATGCACTTTTTGTGACTACTCTTCATTATGCCTGGTTGCTACAATGTACCTTGATAATGATTCCTCTATGCTGACATTACTGCTCGAGCCTGTGGTTGTTATTGTTATTGTTTTTGTGCTCTGATTACATAGCTCCATTGCTCCAGTTTTGATGTCTGTCGCTTCTCATCTATTTTTTTCAATATATTTTTGTATTGTCTATTGCTGTGGATAACTGATGCACTATATAGATATATATATTTTTGTCACCACTCTCAGGACGGTTTTAGGCACCTCCTTGATCTTTGTTTTCTACTTCAAATTACATTGCATTATGACGGTGATGCCTGATGTTTCTGCCATGTGATTTTCCTAGTGAACATATGTTATTTATTTGGTGATCTTGTAGACTGTTTGTTCAGTCCTAGTATGTATAATAGCTCCAATCTTCTATATTTTTTTCATCACATGACATGTCAGGTGACCTGTACATCTACTTAAGCAGGTGTGTTAATTACTACTTTCATGTCTGATGAAGGGCTGAGCCCGAAACGTTACTTCTCTTGTGGTTGACAATAAATTGTCACGGGAGCAATTGCTGGTGTGCGGTCTTCTTCTTTTTCTACTTGTGTCTCCTTTTGTGGACCTGCACCTGGCCTCACGTTTTTTGGGATGTGCGTGTTTTTGTTCTCACCACCCGTTACCATAGTAACAGCGTGTCCCGGTCCCACCAGGTTGGGGCGGCGGGAGGCGGAGTCTCTGCTCCGCTGCCATGGCGACTTCCTGGTGAGAGAGAGCAGCTCGGCCTGCGGTCGGATCGTCCTCAGTGGGAAGGACGGGAACGCCGCTCGCCACCTGCTGCTGCTCGACCCCCACGGACTGGTAGGAGGAATAATAATCATAATAATAATAATAATAATAATAATAATAATAATAATAATCATAATAATCATAATAATAATAATAAGTGTAATGTATTTCAGTGTGTATACTGAGTGTGTGTGTGTGTGTGTGTGTGTGTGTGTGTGTGTGTGTGTGTGTGTGTGTGTGTCTGTGTGAACAGGTTCGAACCCGGGACCAGGTGTTTGTGAGCGTCGGCCACCTGGTCAGATTCCACATGGACAACCGGATGCCCATCATCTCCGGGGGCAACGAGCTGCACCTGAAACAGCCCATAATGCTCACACACTGACCACACACACACACACACACACACACACACACACACACACACACACACACTGGACTTGGATTTGAACATTAAACTGAACTTGCGGTGGAGAACAGCTGCTCTCTCTCTCTCTCTCTAGTTTTCTAAGTTCATTTCTTTTGTTTGTGTTTTTCTTCACGTTGATAAATCATCTTTGGTTCTTTCACAGAAACTCGACTTTGTCTTTTCTGGTCAAGACGAGACGCTAACAGGCAAAAACACTGTTTGTTGATGCACTGATAAATTTTGAGATTTTGGCCTATTTTTCTTCCATAACATGTAGGCTATTCTTTCAGAGAAGTCTAAAGAAACGGTAGAAAATCCACATTAAGGTTTTTATTTTACTTTATTTTGTCTCTTTTGTCAGTAGATTTCTCCTAATAAACTCACCAGGAGTTAGTCTGAGCCATGTCATGTCAGGTGTCGTTGTAAAGCTCTCTCTCTCCTGAACAATGATGTCATTTCCTTTGTATCATAGCAACAAATCCTAAAAGTAGGATGGACAATAACAATCTGTGTAGTTTTACAGTCCAAGTCTTTAAAGGCCGTTTCCTCAGAAAGAGTTTTTCAGACTCAGACTCCTCTCTAGAAATCTCCACTTCAGCAGCACTTCCAGACACCAAACCTTCCACTTTGATCCCTTTCTATATTCTGAAGGTTTTTACAGAGGGGATTGTTGATATATCATTCACAGCCTCATTTATACAACATTTTATTACTAAAAACATGGAGACATTAGATGTTTTAAAGGGCTGGTGACAGTATTTTCTCATTTACAGAGTGATAAAAAGAGATATCCACAATCCTCCTCTGGAAAAACTAAAGACTCTAATGTGTCAACAAAATAAAACAAAGCAGCTTTATCCGTTGTTCAGGTTTCTGTTCTGGAAATATATGCTAATTAGTGCATATTTAATTAGATATTGCCTCATTTACATATTTAAACATAAAATTTGACAAAACTTGTAATACAAAAAATATTTGTCTTAATGTGAGTGATAAACTTGATAAATAAAGTTTAAAAATCACAAAACAAAACAAAAAACAGAAGTTTCATCAGTGCAGTGGTTAAGTGAAGCCTCATGACCTCACACACGGAGCATCAGCAGTGAGTCAGTAGTTGTGTTGTAGTTGTGTAGTTGTGGTTGTGGCCAGCAGGTGGCGCTGTGGCTCCGTGCAGCAGCAGGAAGTGTCTTCATGTGGCTCTGCAGCTCTGCTCTGGTTTTCATCTTCATCATCCCTCTGTTCCCGAGGAAGACGAGTGTCCGACTGAAGTCAACAGCCTCACACACACACACACACACACACACACACACACACACACACACACACACACACACACACACACACACACACAGACACACACAGAGTCGAGACGAGTGTGTGTGTGTAGAAGTTTTGCCTTCGTCGGCCTCGGTAACAGGTCGGAGCCTGAGATGAAGAACGAGTGATGATGAGGAGGAAGAAGAAGCAGCTCTGACTCGGGAACAGGAACATGAATATTAAAGGGATAGTTCACCCAAAATTGAAACTTCCCTCATTATCTCCTCCCCCTCATGTGGACTAAGGGCTGGGAGAAGTTTCAGAGTCCTCCGTGGCTTCTCTGAGTTACAGGGGGTCTCGGCGTAGCAGTGCATGTCCATATGACGGTTGCAAATGGATACCAACTGTCTTCGTAACAAAAAGACACACCAAAAAACATCCAGATACCTCCATGCTGCTCGTATGTAATGTCCCTCTTGTATTGAAGCCCCAACATGCGAAATTGTTCAGAAAAAAATTAAATAAGTCTATATTTTAAACTTGTTTTGTAGCGGAAGCTTCTTGAAGCTCCTCTTCCCAGTTCGTCCAAATTCCAAAACTAACTAGGAAGAGGAGCTTCATGTCGGGGCTTCAATACAAGAGGGACATTACATACGAGCAGCATGGAGGTATTTGGATGTTTTTTGGTGTGTCTTTTTGTTACGAAGACAGTTGGTATCCATTTGCAACCGTCATATGGACATGCACTGCTACGCCGAGACCCCCTGTAACTCAGAGAAGCCACGGAGGACTCTGAAACTTCTCCCAGCCCTTAGTCCACATGAGGGGGAGGAGATAATGAGTTAGGGAATTTCAATTTTGGGTGAACTATCCCTTTAAATACCACAGCTCCATCCATCTCCATCATATCTGATCTGACCGGTCGGGAACAAACACAAACACACACTCAGAGTGTCTCCAGAATAACGACAACACCACCACCCTTGGTTGTGTCGTGTTGTGTGAAGTGATTTGAGCTGGTTGTGCAGCAGCTTGGTGTTGTTTTCCTGCTTCTCTCTCGGTCCCGGTGGAGTTCCTTCCTCTGAGTCACCGCGGCCTCGCCCAAAACAACTCACCAAGAACAACAATGACCTAGTGTGTGATGTTGTGTTCATGACCTCACGCATGTTGTCAGACCTGTGTGAGGTCACCGCTCGACCTCCGAGCCCCTCGGTGTCACAGCAGCAGCAACTGGACTGGAGTTTGACCTCGAACCGGTGAAGAAACAGATTAGAAAGATTCACTGAAATCTTCTTTTTAAAAAAATGTTTTATTGGTTTATTTGGGTGGGACAATGCACATTAATGGACATATAAAAACATGTAAATGTGCCAGATTGTAGCAGCTAGTGCTAGTTTCTATCCAGAGTCCCAAAACATAAAAACAGTGCACTGCAAAAACTCAAAATCTTACGGAGAATATTTGTCTTATTTCTAGTCAAAACAAATCTCATTCTACTTAAAATTAGACTCATCACATTAAAAAGCAGCTTGTTTTTAGACACTTTTTACTTCTTTCAAGCAGATTTTCACTTGAAATAAGTAGAAAAATCTGATAGTGGAGCAAGTTTTTCTTTCTTATTACAAGCACAAAAAACCTGCTTTCACTGGCAGATTTTTCTACTTATTTCAAGTGAAAATTAGTTTGAAACAAGTGAAAATGATCTAAAAACAAGTTCATTTTTAGGTGATGAGTCTTATTTTAAGTGGGAAGAGTTTAGTTTTGACTAGAAATGAGACATTTTGACAAGAAATAAGACAAATATTCTTGGAAAGATTTTGAGTTTTTGCAGTGACAGTGTCAGAACAACAACAACATAGTATTATAACAAACGTAATGCAGACAACAACACACAACTTTAACTAAATAAAACATTGACATTTTGACAACACTTCCATGGGTAGGGGAACCAAAGAGTTTCTGAGAGATAAAGTGCAAAAGTGCAAAGGTGCCGGGCCAAAGTGACAAGTGCTAAAGTGCAGCAGTGCATCATGGGTACCAAGTTGTATTGCACGGTGCCCTAAAGTGCACATCGGTTTAAAGTGCCAGATTGTGTTGCACTATGCCCGTACACACAGTTGCACAAGCAGGAGTGTGTAGATATTGCAAGAGATGTGATACATAATTGTGATTATGTAAATACTACTAGAACCAAAAAAGACGTACACTGAAATAACATTATGTACGACTGTTTATGGGATGGATAAGATGGATGAAGATGCAACAATGCAAAGACCAGGACAGTGTTTCTTGATGGAGTTGTGCTAGAATGGATTGAGAACACAACGAAACCAAAATATAGTACGGTGTGATAAAGTGCTACAGTGCTCAATAAAAAACGGTCAGGGATGGATGGATGAAATGGGGGTGCAGTGGTTCTGAAACTTTTTTACATCAAGGACCCCAAAATTGACAAAGAATTAGACCACGGACCCCAATTGGACAAAATGAATTGAAACAAACACCAGAAATACACAAATAATTGTTCTGAGACTGAATTTGAAGTGAATGTCAGTTCAAATTAGGGTCAGTGGCCGGAATCTTTGGAAAAATTCTAGCGAAATTTCTGGAAAACAAGTAGGCTAGGTAGTAAAATTTATCCAAAAAGTAAAAAATAAAACCAAGTAACATTTAAAAAAAAAAATTCCCCCAAAAAAGTTTTTGAAAAATTCTAAAATAAAAGGAAATATTTCTCCAAAAAAAGTTACTAATTATTTTTTTTTTAAAAACATTTAAGAAAAAAAAAAAAAAGTTTAAACATTTCTAGAAAAACTGGAAAAAATTATCCAAAAAAAGGTAAAAAATTCAAGAAAAAGTTGAGGATGGTTGAGGATATACACATGGTAACATGGTAGATGATAAATAACCTTATCCACCGCTCCATGGATTCATTTCTCACCGGCTTCGTTGTTGGAAACAGATGCACATGGAGGAGAGGAGGGTTAGAGACACAGAGGAGGAGAGTTCATCTTTAGTTAATTAATTGGGAGAATAACTGGCTGCAGCCACATCTGGACGATCTCCATCTGCTTCTGCAGCTTCCTCCTCCTCCTCCTGTTCTGAGGCTGCAGCTCCTCGCTGAGTCACCGTGTCAGTGTGAGCAGCAGCCGTGTGTCCGTCCGTCCTCGACCTCGACCTCGACCTCGACCGGTGACATGACATGAGCCTCTGGAACAGGAAATGATAAACATTCGCTCTAATCTTCAGGTTCTGTGGCTTTGGGTCACGTCCAGAACCGAGAAGAAGAAGAAGCTGAACTCTCCGAATTCCTTTATAGAATAAACTGGAGTGCTGATGAGCCTGAGGGCATTCACTTTACACACGCACACACACACACACACACACACATACACACACATTGTGTATGACAAAGCATTCCCAGACCCTGCTGAAGTTCCTTAATGGAACAATTAAAGTCATAAAAAGTTGCCCAGAGTACAAGAGCATGAAATTGTTCCTCGTTTCAATGTTATCAGAGTCACACAGAGTTCAGAGCTGAAGGAAGGAGGAGGAAACTCAGCTCCACTCGGTCACCGACTGAGCTGAAATCTATACACGTATGTTCCTGCAGCAGACACACACACAAACAGACACACAAACACACACACACACACACACACAAACAGACACACACAGACACACACACGGAGCAGCTGGTCGTTGTGCCTAGTTCTGTTTCCTGTTTCCAGTGAGTAAACCGTGGAGCCAGAGTCTCTGTTAAACGAGTATACAGTGAGTTGGTGTTGGCCGGAGTCAGGGCAGGATAGATGAATGTTTGTGTGTCTCTATGTGTGTGTGTGTGTGTGTCTTTGTGTGTCTCTATGTGTGTGTGTGTGTGTGTGTAACCCCCACAGTGACGCCTCGCTCCTCTCCCCTCCCTCCACCTCGGCGCAGCATGACGGCTGCTCTCTGGAGCTCCGATGGGTGTGTGTGGACTGTTGGCTATTGGCAAGCCTCTCTCAGCAGACACACACACACACACATATACACACACAATGCACAGACACACACACACACAGGACGCACACAAACACTCACTCACGTGCACAACAACACACAGTGTCCTCCAGCGCAGCAACATGCCCGGGAGTTTCTTTACCTTGTCCAAATCTTCAACTTTTCCGCTCTCTCTTTATCGTTGCCTCTTTGGAAACTAGGTCAGTGTCAGTTCAGACCATTAGCTCCCGCTCCAAGTCTGTGACTGTGTGTGTGTTTGTGTGTTCGCATGTGTGTGTGTGTGTGTGTGTGTGTGTGCATGTGTGTGTGTGTGTGTGTGTGTGTGTGTGTGTGTGCATGTGTGCATGTTCATGTTCAGTTAGAAGCCATGCTTATCTGCCACTTGGCTTAAGAACTTCCTTCAAAATGTTTGTTTTCATGCTCTGTGTCGGTGGATTGGAAGCAAGTGTGTGTGTGTGTGTGTGTGTGTGTGTGTGTGTGTGTGTGTGTGTGTGTGTGTGTGTGTGTGTGTGAGACATGGTGATGATGAGGGGGTGGGGGATTCCAGGATTCTTGCACGAGGCAGCTCACAGATGTGGGAGACTTGAATCAAAACTTTTCTATTGGCAAATTTCAAACAGCGACGTTCCCTCAGAGTTGGTCTCTTCTTTTTCTTTTCTTCTCCTCCTCTTTTTCTCTTGCTCTCCTCCTCTCCTCCTCTTCTTTTTCTCTTTTTCTCTTGCTCTCCTCCTCTCCTCCATTCCTCTGACGTTCCCTCATGCCTTGGCCAGCAGCTCACACGTCTCCCCTGGATGTGAAGCTGAGGCTGAGATCAACCTTGGACTCCATCAAACAGCAGGAGGGAAGATCCAGGGAGTCTTTGTCATGCTGGTAGAGGGGTCTGGGGGTCTGAGGGCCAGGGGGTCTGGAGTCTAGGGGTCTAGGAGCCTGGGGGTCTGAGGGCCAGGGGGTCTAGGGGTCTAGAGGCCTGGGGGTCTAGAGGTCTGTGGGTCTGGGGGTCTAAGGGCCAGCGGCCCAGAGCCCAGGGGTCTGGAGCCTAACAAAAGTCACGTTTTCGTTTTGTCTTTTACTTTGGCCAGTGAAAAAGAGGAGCGGCAGTGGTCTTGGGATCTTGGGATGTTGGGGTGTTGGGGTGTTGGGGTGTTGGGGTGTTGGTGGTCTTGGGGTCTTGGGATCTTGGGATGTTGGGGTCTTGGTGGTCTTGGGGTCTTCGGATCTTGGGATGTTGGGGTCTTGGTGGTCTTGGGATGTTGGGGAGTTGGGGTCTTGGGATCTTGGGATGTTGGGGTCTTGGGATCTTGGTGGTCTTGGGGTCTTGGGATGTTGGGGTGTTGGGATCTTGGGATGTTGGGGTGTTGGGGTCTTGGGATCTTTGGATGTTGGGGTCTTGGGATCTTGGGATCTTGGGGTCTTGGGATCTTGGGATGTTGGGGTCTTGGTGGTCTTGGGGTCTTGGGATCTTGGAGTGTCGGGGTGTTGGGGTGTTGGGGTCTTGGGATGTTGGGGTGTTGGGGTGTTGGGGTCTTGGTGGTCTTGGGATCTTGGGATGTTGGGGTGTTGGGGTCTTGGTGGTCTTGGGATGTTGGGATCTTGGGATGTTGGGATGTTGGGGTCTTGGTGGTCTTGGGATCTTGGGGTCTTGGGATCTTGGAGTGTTGGGGTCTTGGTGGTCTTGGGATCTTGGGATCTTGGGATCTTGGGGTCTTGGGATCTTGGGATGTCGGGGTCTTGGGGTCTTGGGATCTTGGGGTCTTCAATCAATCAATATCCTGTATTTACCAGGTAAAAAACTCATTGAGATTTAAAACCTCTTTTCCAAGAGTGACCTGGCCAAGACGGCAGCACACAAACAGCTCAGTTGCACATCACACAAGACTCAAATAAAATACAATCACACATTTCAGGAAAACATGATGAGACAATGCAATCACACAGTCCGATTGAGCTCAATTCTCTGTCTATTATAATTGACCTGAATTCACCCAGAGTTACAAGATGTGTCAGTTTCTAGTCCTTCTGCACATCGTTCCAGGTCGACGGGGCAGAAGAACATTTAAAAGCCTTTTTGCCCAGTTCAGTTCTCACTCTCGGGAGCTGCATCTGTATAATGTCCAGAGAACGCAGACCATATCGGCTGTGGTTTCTACACATGTGTACACTAGGGATGTGGAGATTCACCGATTCATATCGGTGGTCCGATATAAACGTGTGCGATGCGACTGCACCGGTAGATTCAGGCTACATCGGACATAATTTATGGTTGAATTTGCGATGCATCTCTTCTAGCCTTCTACATCGGTAAATTCCATGGTTAAATCGATCATTTCATTTTCCGAGGCAACCTGAATGCACCACCGCGTAAGCCGTGCGCAGCCTCCTGCCCCTGCTCTGACAGCAGCAGCAGCAGCTGTAGTAGCAGCAGCTGTAGTCAGAGCCGCCAAGAAAAGTAAACAGTCCGAGTGAAGCGGTGGGTCAATACTCGGCCGTCAGCGGCTGTAACTAGGAGGAGGGCCGTGGTAGTGGCTCTGGCTATGGGCTCTGGTTGTAGCAGAAGGACTTTGGTTGTAGTGAGCTGGGAAGCGGTGGTAGCCGCGGATGCTAACCGCTAGTTAGCGGTAGCGGTTAGCATCCGGACAGCTAGCAGGGCTAGTAGCTCTCCTACTCTGCTGCTGCACGCAGCTACACCTGAGCTTTGTGAGCACTGGCTGGAGACTAGAAAACACAGACTCCACCCAGAAATGTCCTGTGCACAACAAAACATCTGTGACTTGTCTCTTTTAAGTTGTTTTGTGAGCACTTTGAAAACTTGTGTTTTTAAAGGTGCTATATAAATAAAGTTATTATTATTATAACATAGCAAAAGACCAAACTGCAGAGTTGCCACCACACAAGACTAGCCCATATGATTAAGCTGGATTTCATTTCTACCATTTATTTAGTCTAGACTGTACCTTTCAAATATGATTTATTGGTTTGCCCTGTAAAAATTAACCAAATATAGGCTACATCCCTCAAATTGATACAGAGAGTAAAGCAGAATGGTAGGCTACTGAGGTAATAAACTTGATGTGGGAAGAAACTCTCATATCAGAACTGTATCAAACATCATATCGAACCAAATCTCTTTGTAATTAAGTCATATCGTTATCAAATCGCATTTGAATCGCATCGCATCGTGAACAGGAGTGAATCGTATCGCATCGTATCGACGAGAGCTTCAGTGTATCGTTAATGTATCGTATCGGTGGCAGTGTATCGAGATGCGTATCGAATCGGCCTCAGTGGTGGAGATATACAACCCTAGTGTACACACAAATATGTAGGCAAAAGTCCAAGAACAGATTTATAAATAAAAGTCTTGGGGTCGGGGGTGTCTTGGGGTGTTGGGATCTTGGGGGCCTGGTGTTCTTGGGGATCTTGTGGTCTTGGGGATCTTGGGATGTTGGGGTCTTGGTGTTCTTGGGGTCTTGGGATGTTGGGATCTTGGGGTCTTGGTGTTCTTGGGGTCTTGGGATGTTGGGGTCTTGGTGGTCTTTGGGTCTTGGGATGTTGGGGTCTTGGGATGTTGGGGATGTTGGGTTCTTGGGATGTTGGGGTCTTGGTGGTCTTGGGGTCTTGGGATGTTGGGATCTTGGGATGTTGGGGTCTTGGGATGTTGGGGTCTTGGGGTCTTGGGATGTTGGGGTCTTGGGATGTTGGGGTCTTGGGGTCTTGGGATGTTCCCTGTACTTCCCTACACTTACATACTCAGACACACACCCACATGCATAAATACACTGACATTTGTTCTACAAGGGTCTGACCGGGTCTGACTGCTGGTCAGACGTTTATATGAAGGTGGCATCTAGTCAGTATATACAGTACATCTGTGGACAGGCTAGATAGAGTCCAGATAAGTAGAGAGAGTCCATCGACCAGCAATAGCGGGAATATAGAGCCCGGGGAACATACTGCCCTACAACGCAAGAAAGGGGTAACTCCTTTTTTGTCAAAAATGAGATTTTTTCATTTTTGGGACATTAAAGGTCTGCTACATCATGTGGATAAATATCTTGACTCAATGGTATCTTATTTGGGATATATTTGCGGGTGGTTTTCACAGTAACTCCCAAAAACTGCAGTGAAACAAGGAGAGAACACAGTAACTACAGTTACCTTTTTCTTCCTGTGTATAGAATGTTCAACAGGCCCTACTGTACAACAGGCTGCTACCATTATGAACCAATGGGAGTTAACCCTTTCTTGCGTTGTACGGCCAGCTTATATTTTGCCTCAATGAACAGACAGACAGAGGTAACTGTGAAATAAGGGTAAAATGTTAAGTTTGAGTTGAATATTTTTACACAGACTACTACTGGCAAAAGCAAGAATTTGACCAATTTTCAGAATCCTAAGTTCAATACAGTTGACTGGACAACAAAAATACTTTAAACTCATTTTTCTCAGAACTGCACTCTGAGGAGTTACCCCTTTCTTCCGTTGCAGGGCAGCATAGGTATGCTCCCCTTGGGGTCTCGGGTCTCGGGATCTCAGAGCAGAGATAATAATATTTATACTGAACAGTATCGTCCTCTCTGACTGAGGGTCTTTCTCCTCCTCTTCACCCTCCCTCCCCTCTGCTGACAGTCAGGTTTCACTTTAACCCTGAGTGTGTGTGTGTGTGTGTGTGTGTGTGTGTGTGTGTGTGTGTGTGTGTGTGTGTGTGTGTGTGTGTGTATGATGGTGGAGTGTGTTTATGTGTGTCTGAGCTGAGTGTGTCTGACCGACGGCGGCGGTGAACGCTCGGTGAGAAACCGCCACTCTGGAGGTTTTCCATCCCTAAGATGGTCAGATGTGTCAGACCTGTGAGGGACGGCGAGTCGAGGCTCAGCGTGTCGGTCAGGGGACGAAGCCGAGGACACCACAGACTTCAGACTGGACCAGGAGACAACAGGAAAACTTTATCTACATCTATTAAAACTACAACCTCAAGTTTAACAACGTGTGTGAATAAAGGTTAAAGTTCAGGAGGTTTCCTGCTTAGAGTTTGAAGATTGATTCGACTTGAACGATTTTTGTTAAAATATATCCACTTTTTTTCCGAACGTCAAAAACATAAGCCGGTTTTGCTCTTCCGGTGGAATTGTAGCCTATGTTTACGTTTCCATGGTTTCAATAGTTGCGGTAAATGCATCGTTCTTTTTTTTTCCCCCGATGAAGATCTGTAAAACGCATGGATCATCACATCAGCTTTTAACAGTGGGTATCACATAAATGGACATCCGTGTTAAAAGCCAGCGTTAATAGATCCATGCGTTTACCGCAACTATGACAACGACTTAAAACCATGGAAACGTAAACATACAATTCCGCCGGAAATGCAAAACAGGCTTAGGTTTTTGACGTTCGGAAAGAGGTGGATATACACAATATTTCGTTATTTAAAGGGATAGTTCAACATGTTGACAAATTGGCCCATCACCATAATCCCTATAGTCATAGCAGTAGGTTCGTTACCTTTAATTGTCGGTGCAAGCTGTTTTTAGAATGGCGGAGCAGAGCCGTGAGCTGCTCAGAGCTACGCTACGGAGGCTCATTATGGGATTTCTTGGTTTCCCTCATCATCAAACTCATCAAATACACAATCCAACAACTCCACAACGCTCTGGTGGACAAGTTGTGAGCTGCACATTCACCACGCTATGAGATAATAACACAACGTTACCACACAGAGTTGTTTTAGTTCTAAAAATAGCTTGCACCGACAATTAAAGGTAACGAACCTACTGCTATGACTATAGGGATTATGGCAATGGGCCAATTTGACTAAATGTTGAACTATCCCTTTATATCTGCTGCAGTGGGTTTAGTCAAAGCACATGGACGTTACAACAATGTTTCCTTATGGATCTTATGGATGTTTTTCATCCACTCAGGAAGGGAAATGTCCACAAAGACACAACAGAGTCCTGATCCACCGCGTTGTGTTGCTCTTCTCTTCTAATTCCCAGTAAGAAGGTAGATAAGTGTGTTTCCTCTTCCTCCTCCTCCTCCTCCTCCTCCTCCTCTCTGCTCTTCCTCCTCCTCCTCCTCCTCTCTCCTCTTCCTCCTCCTCCTCCTCTTCTTCCTTCCTCCTCCTCCTCCTCCTCCTCCTCCTCTTTCTCTTGCTCTTCCTCCTCTTCCTCCTCCTCCTCCTCCTCCTCTCTGCTCGGTCTCTTAGACTTTACGCTCTCCTGGATGTTTATACGAGCAGATTGAAGAGTGTTTATTGCTCCTGTGAACTGGAGCTCTCAGCAGGAGAACTTTAGGATGCGAGGGGCTTTCACACCGCCTCTACCTCCACCACCGCCGTAGTCGTCATGGTGACGCTGGGGGATGTTTCTCCATCAGGCCGACGTCCGAGGCCCAAACACAAGCAGAGTGCAGTGGTGTAGTCTATGTGATACTCAGGTTTACTCAGAATACCACTGAAAATACATAAATACTTCAGTATAGCCAGTACAACAAAACTATCTAATGGTTCTCAAAGTGGGAGGTTGACAGGGTTCAAGGGGTCCACTACCATTTTAACACTTTTTACTAGAATTTTTTCACTTTTTTAATCATTATTTAAATTTTTTTTCTTTTCTTTTTTCTTTTTTGTTGTTGAAATTTTACCAGTTTCTTCTCAATTTGTCTGTTATACTTTTTACTATTTTTCTAAAGAAATTTTACCTGTTTTTGTATTATTGTTTGCCCCCTCCCTTTTTTGAGAAATTTCACCACATTTTTCTATAATATTTTGAAACAGTTAACCAGTTTGTCTAGAATTTCTTCTCAATTTAAATTTTTTTCATGTTATTTTACGAGACCCCCCCCCCCCAAAAAAAAAAAAAAAAAATTGCAAATTTTTTATCACATTTTCCTGAAACATTTTTTAAAACTTTTTTGTGAGAATATTTACCAATTTTTAACAGAAATTCCTCTATAATCTTTCAAAAATGTACGCCTAATTTAAACGTACGTTGATTGTTTGTGTATTTCTGGTGTTTTGTCCAATGGGGTCCGTGGTCTAGTTTGTGTCAGTTTTGGGTCCTTGATATAAAACAGTTAGAGAAGCAGCGTCTATGTGATACAAGTATGAACAGTTTACCACCTAGAAAGCAGTTTACCCACTACAACACATTAGACTACACCACATGCTGGGTGAGTCGACCAGCAATTAGACGGAGCCGCTCGGCGATGACTCACACTGAGAGAGAGGAGGGAGAGGAGGGAGGAGGGAGAGAGAGAGGCGTCTCCTCCTGAGAAAGACGAGTTGTTACGACTCCACCTGAGGAACTCTGTCTCTTCTGCGGCGGCGGCGGAGAGGAAAACGATCCGTTTGGAGGCCGAGAGGATTCCTGAGTTATTTTGTGCTTATGTTAGAGTGTGTGCAGTGTATATACAGTGTGTAAGTGTGTTGAAGTGAGGGAGACCATATGTGATAATCGACGGCCAAGTCCCAACAGGAACAGTATAATTCCATCATTACATTATCCTCATGACAAAAACCCAACAGAGGCCAAACTCTGGAATCACAAGTAACCCTATTACACACACACAGACACACACAGACACACACACAGAGAGAAGTAGTGAGAGAGACAGGGAGGAGATGGGGAGACTCATTTCTGCTGCAGCTCATTTTCTCGAAATATTTCACATGAATATTGGCAGCGGTTGTGCTGCAGAAGACAAAAGGAAATGAACCGTGGCTGCTGCAGCCAAAGACAACACACAGTGTGAGAAAGTCTCGCTACAGTTTCTGCTGCTCACAGCTTCAGTCAGAGAGAGACCGTCTCCATCTACCAACCAGCTATTACACAGAAAGAAAAGAAAAGAAAAGAAAAGAAAAGAAGAAACGCCCTCGGGGGTATTTGAAACACGTGAAAATGAGTTGGTGAAGGAAGATTAGGGGAGAAATTAGCTGCTGGCTCTCGGTGCAGGAAGCAGATTGATACTTTATTAAAGCAGAAGTAAGCGATCGATCCGGTGGTTTTGTCTAACTTCCTGTCAGCAGATGGAGTTAGCAGCCCCCGCCCTCGTCCCTACGTCACCACATTCAGGCGCATCCCTTGGCTGCACACACAGAGAGGACTGCCCCTTTATGCCGTTCTCTCTCCTCATTGGATAAAGGTTGTAGGATACAAGGAAAGTTTTCTCCTGGGCTCAGAGCAGAGCAGAGTGACTGACAGACCCGTGTTTCAGACCAAACACTCTATAGAAGTGATTGCTGTCGGAAGATACAACTATTTAAGACTTATATTAACACACACATTCACCTTACTTCTGCTTTAAATGACAATAACTTTGTTGTTGTTGTTGTGAGCGGTGAAATCGCTCAGTGTTTACACAGTCTCGGTCTCACTCTGGTTTCAGACGTTTCACTTCAGCCATTTCAGGAGCGAGGAGTAAACATTCCCTAAAATGAAGCCCACGCTCAGCGGCTAACAGTGAGGAGATTAACTCTGAGGAGAGAGAGGAGAGCACGGCTGTGTGTGTGTGTGTGTGGGGGGGGGGGGAGGAGGGGGGAGGAGGAGGAGGGGAGGTGGTATCTGACTGTAAATGACACCTCCTCCTCTGCTCTGTGGAGGAAGAGCAGAGAGCGACGCAGCGCTCCGCTCTGCTCTGCTGCTCTGCTTGGCATCGGCTCGCTGCTCCACGTCTCCGTGATGAGAACCAGGACCTGAAACAAACCTGCAGCAGCAAACCCAGCTCTGACATCATCACTCTGTGTGTGTGTGTGTGTGTGTGTGTGTGTGTGTCTGTGTGTGTGTCTGTGTGTGTGTGTGTGTGTGTGTGTGTGTGTGTGTGTGTGTGTGTGTGTGTGTGTGTGTGTGTGTGTGTGTGTGTGTGTGTGTGTCTGCAGTGCTCAGATAAATCTCCTACAATGTGTGTCAGAAAAAAACACCTGAAAACTACTGAGGAGAATAATTTAACATTTCTGTGATTCCTATAATATAATATAATATAAAGCAATGCAATACAGTTCAATACAATACAATATAATATAAAACAATGCAATACAATACAATATAATATAAAACAATGCAATACAATACAATATAACAAACTCTTCATCACTTCATCATCTTTGTTCTCTATGGTTTAATGATCAACACGACGTCACTCTTCTCAGACTAAACAACCTGCTGATGATGATGTCATGTTTCACCTCTTATAGACCGAATCTCCTTGTTGTTTACATTCTACTTCCGGGTAGAAAACCAGCT
The DNA here is from genome assembly GCF_905171665.1 of Trachurus trachurus. NCBI lineage: Eukaryota > Metazoa > Chordata > Actinopteri > Carangiformes > Carangidae > Trachurus > Trachurus trachurus. The sequence continues at coordinate 686,847 of NC_139893.1, forward strand.
GTAATTTGAATGAGATCAATAGTAACGAACGAGAGTTTAGCTATATATCATATTTTTCACGCCCTATCACCGTTTAGACAAATCTGAAATGATTGAAGAAACATTACTAGGCTATTTCTGTGTGTGTGTTTCGTGTTGCTACGTGTTGTATTTATTCAGTTTGGGGGAATCACAGTGTCTAGAAAGCATCAGTGGCTCAGCTGACAGGGACAGCTAACGGTAGCTAAGCTAACGGTAGCTATAAGCTAACGGCGGTAGCTAAGCTAACGACAGCAGCTAAGCTAACGGCGGTAGCTAAGCTAACATCAGGACGTCAGCTGTTAAAACCCTCCCGTTGTGGGACACCACATGAAACTACTCCAGTTAGCTCAGTCATGTTGGAACTCAGATATCCGCTGGAGAAAATATTTGTTCATGGAGCGTTTATTGAGTCACTGAGTTATTAAAGTTAAACAGGTAGCTAACCGTTAGCCCGGCTAATCTATGATAACCATGACTAATTACAAAAATGTGCACACAGAAATAGTAATGTTTGTCCAATCATTGGTTTTATAAACTTTACAAACATCAGATTAGTCTAAACTGTGATATAGTGACATGAAAAAGTAGATAAATATAGAGAAACTCTCGTCCGTCACTATTGTTCTCATGCTGGTTTTCTACCAGGAAGTCGTTGTAAACAACAAGGAGATTAGTCCTATAGTTTATTATATTGATCTTTCATTCGATGCTCCTCTCCCTGTTTCCATGGATACAGATGACTGACATCTGACATGGATCTGAAGAAAGACTCCTCTTAACCCCCTAACCCTAACCCTTCATAACAACTCGGAGGTCGGAATTCCCAACTCGGAAATTTCCGACTTCCGACATCATTGCGTTCACGCCGCAGGAACTCGGATGAAAAAATATTATTAAAAAAAATATAATAATATTATTGTGGCTCATCGCTGAATAGGAAAAATCAATGCAGCAGTAAATGATGTTTATTTTGGAGGAGAGGAGACGCTGCAGATGAGTGCACATATAATGTTACAGCCTTGATAACAGTTAAACCTTATTTCAGTCACATACGAGGAACCACAACTTCACACCATACAACAATCACAGCTTAATATAAACGTATTTCATATCGGCTACTGCAATAATACACAAAAATATGCATTAAAACCTCAACAAATAACTTAAAATGTCTAAATTCTAACCGTTTAAGACGAGGGCATGACGCCATGTTTTGATGTTGTCGTGACGTCAAGTTGGAAAGTCGGAGCTCTGATATGATACCAGAGTTCCCAACCTGTAATTTCAGAGTTTGATGCCGTTCAATTCATTTTTTACGACTCGGAGCTCGTTTTTTTCCGACTTCCGAGTTGAACGCAGCATAAATCAGTAATGACATCACTGGGCTTCAGCCAATGAAAATCTGAATAATAGTGTGAAATAATTGTGGGCGGAGCCTGTGAACCACCGGCTTTGACCTGACCTTACAGATTAAAAACAATTTTTACTATTTGGGTTTTTGTATGTTTTGCTATATTACTTTCCCCTTGTATGTATATATTTACTGATTCTTAATTGTATTGTACAAGTGTTGTGTTGTGTCTTGTGTTATACGTTTGTCTGTGTCTACTGTATGATCGTATCTGTGTGTTGTGACTGTATTAGTTGTTTTTGTTCTGCTTTTTCCTTGATGGACTTTGAAGAATATAATAGTCAATTTTGACTGAATGTTTGGACTTAATATCTTACCAAGAATATTTGTCTTATTTCCAGTCAAAATAAATCTCGTTCTAATTTAAATAAGACTTGTCACATTAAAAGCAGCTTGTTTTTAGACACTTTTTACTTCTTTCAAGCAGATTTTCACTTGAAATAAGTAGAAAAATCTGATAGTGGAGCAAGTTTTTCTTCCTTATTACAAGCACAAAAAAACCTGCTTTCACTGGCAGATTTTTCTACTTATTTCAAGTGAAAATTAGTTTGAAACAAGTGAAAATGATCAAAAAACAAGTTCATTTTTAGGTGGTGAGTCTTATTTTAAATGGAAAGAGTTTAGTTTTGACTAGAAATGAGACATTTTGACCATAAAAAGGACAAATATTCTTGGAAAGATTTTGAGTTTTTGCAGTGCAGGAAGAATAGCTACGGTATGCTAATGTGCTGGTGCTAATGGAGATCCAATAAATGAAATTAAATTAAATGAAAAACACTGATTGTTCTTCATGTGAATTTATGAACCACAAAGACGATTCAAAACATGTTTGAACAAAAACAGCAGAATCACTTGGATCAGTTTGATCTCCTCCTTGCGCACTGTTATTGGCTCATCGCGTTTGGGGGCGTGGCTTAGCCATAGGTGAACGTGAACACTGATTATCAAGTTCAAGTTCACTTTTATTTATATAGCACAGTTAAAAAGACCTGTGACAGTCGTCCAAAGTGCTTCACAGAGCAGAGACAGAAACAAAAACAATGCATGTGCAAGAAACAAGATGACATGCGTACCATCACGCATTCTCACACACAGATGTATGTACATACGGACATATGCGCATACATACACTTACGCAAAAATGGTCTGTCCTTAGTAAATTTTGGACTAATTTTTCACAAGCCACATCTCTTCTGAACAGTTTGACACGAAAATGGCAATTTTCAGACGGACACATCAGGAGAAAATCCACTTTGTTCCAGACCTGTCTCTGTCTCAACAAAGCACTCTCGCCAGATTTGGCACCGATCTCCTAGGCAACGTCAAACAAACGGCCACGAACTCCCGTGAAAATGATTTAAATTATTTTTGTCATGCTAAATATGACTGTTAGTAGTGTAAATATTTAAAGCAGAAGTAAGCGATATATTTGTGTTAATATAAGTCTTAAATAGTTATATCTTCCGACAGCAATCACTTCTATAGAGTGTTTGGTCTGAAACACGGGTCTGTCAGTCACTCTGCTCTGCTCTGAGCCCAGGAGAAAACTTTTCTCATATCCTACAGTTTTTATCCAATGAGGAGAGAGAACGGCATGCAGGGCTGTGTGTGCAGCCAAGGAACGCCGTGAATGTGGTGACGTAGGGACGAGGACTGTTATGGTGCGTTCAAGGAAACTCGTATTTTTCAGACCGTGAAGTGGTACCAGTTCGATCTGGTACGAGTTCACGGGTCAGAAGTTACGAGTGGCCGTTATAGTGACTTTCACCGGTAAAACAGGTCGGAAAAACACGAGTGGGTTGCCTGGAACGCTACAAAATCGTAAATTGTGACTTGAAGCTGTAATTTACGGTTTCAAAAGCCTGCCTGGAACGCAGCATTAGCCAAAACGACCGGATCGCTTACTTCTGCTTTAATGTTATCATAAGAAAATATCTCACTTTCATCTACCTACAAATTGTATAAATCCACACACACGATCACAGACGAGGTGGTGACGGTTGGCCACGCCCATTTAGAGAGACAGGAAGTGAAACCATTTCTATCATTGGAGCCTCACATGGAGTATCTTTCCGTTTATTGAATATCTTTGGTAAAACCCAGCAGCAGCAGCAGCTCTGCAGAGTGAAACCTGGAGGTGGAGCCCACTCTTTAAACGGTTTAATCAGAGCTGAAGGACTCGGATCAGCTCACGGTCGCATGAGGCAGTCAAACGGATCTGAACGGATCCACCTGTGAAAGAGAAGACGGAGCAGACGGAGCGGTCGGAGTCAGGCTGCAGAAACCCAAACAGGACATAACTACAGTAAAAATAAAGAAACTGTGAGAGGAGACGCTGCTCCGAGGAGCTGAAGAGGGCGGAGCAGTGGTGTAGTCTAATGTGTTGTAGTGGGTAAACTGCTTTTTAGGTGGTAAACTGTTCATACTTGTATCACACAGACCGCTGGTTCTCTAACTTTTTTAAATCAAGGACCTTAAAATTGACACAAATTAGACCACGGACCCCCATTGGACAAAACACCAGAAATACACAAACAATCAATGTACGTTTAAATTACACTGTAGTCAAAACGAATCTCTTTTCACTTAGAATAAGACTCATCACCTACAATTTAACTTGTTTTTAGATAATTTTCACTTGTTTAAAACAAATCTTCACTTGAAATAAGTAGAAAAATCTGCCAGTGAAAGCAAGTTTTTTGTGCTTGTAATAAGAAAGAAAAACTTGCTCCACTGTCAGATTTTTCTACTTATTTCAAGTGAAAATCTGCTTGAAAGAAGTAAAAAGTGTCTAAAAACAAGCTACTTTTTAAATGTGATGAGTCGTATTTTATGTATAACTAGATAAATTAGCATTTCCTGAAAGAAATGCGTGTGAATGCTGAAAGCAGCTGAACGCTGTTGCAGAATTAGCAAATAGTGCAAGCAGTGATCACCATACAAATGTTTGACCGAGGTAGGAATCAAACCCACAATCTCATGGTCAATAGGCTTTCACTCTGCCTCTAGGGCACAGTGCACACAGTTACAGAGACTGTTGTCTGTTGATGAGCTGCACTCTGTCTCACTCTGAAGTTAACGAGCCCAAAGCTGCACCTGTTGGAAACACACTGTGTCAACACCAAGAAAGCTTGAGAATTTTCTGTGAATTTCAGGCTGAGAGCAGCAGTTTCAACATGAAGCAAGTTATCAGAAGTCAACAGAGGACGACTGGGAAAATAATTCACTATAATTGTTGTTGAGGCAAGATTTGAACCAGCAACCTTCAGGTGTTCAGCCCAGCAAGCTAACCACTAGGCTACAGACAGAGACAGTATGTGAGGGGCAAAGAAAACCTTTAATAAGAGGATCACTGGCTTCTGCTTAAAAAAAAAAGTAAGGAAAGTGCAGAAACTAGCCACACCAAGTAAGAAGAGGACCTTTTTTGTGACCTGTGACTATTTTTTGGTGAATTAAAACGAATTAAAAAGCACTTAACAGCAAGTTACAAAGTTGAGCTCCTTCTCCTGCTGCTGTGAAAAAAATGCATTGGGGTGAATGAGAGCAGAGAGCTCCCTGGCTGCATTTAAAACATATTTTAAATTATTATCTAAGTCTCTTTGCATTTTTGACCAGAATTTTAGCCAGAAGACAAGTGTGGCTACAAAACTGGAGAAAATAATGTGTCTAGAGTTTAATTTGTGGCCGTGCTGACAGTTTAGCCCGAAAAACTCTAGAATGTTTTTTTGCCTCTCTCCACTCTAGCTGACGATGTCACCACTCTAACTCTGCTCGTTAGACGCAACACACACCCATTATAAAGCTGGATTTTGTCAAAAAACTTAATGATTTTAAAACTGCCAAATATCAGAAACTGTTGAAGATATCAATAAGCTGAGTCATAGAGGAACACTTAAAAAGTTAGAATTTGAATGAAGTCTCTAGCAGAAAGTATGGTGAAGCTTTAGTGGCTGAAAGAAGTAAGAAGATTTGAAGAGTTTGAAGACTGTTCCAATGCATTCTCTATGGGGAAAAAAAGAATCAGAAAAAGTTAAATATTTGAAAAAGTATAAAACGTATGAAAAATTTGAATACATCCGATAAAGTCCAAAAAAAGCTGCACGATTTGATGTATGAATGGTTGAAATAGGACAAAGTATGAAGGACTAGAAGAAGACCGTAAAAAGGCGGAAGAAAATGGCCGAACAGAGGAACAATAGATTTGTTTTGACTAGAAATGACA
>NC_139893.1:697500-727500 GCF_905171665.1 Trachurus trachurus
TTTGAATTTTGGGTGAACTATCCCTTTAACATTGATAAAGCAGCAGGTATAGAGTGCCTACTCTTTGTCTAGACATTAAAAAAATTGAACAGGTGCATTTTGTTTAAAAAAAATGAAAAGAAAAGGAAAAAGAAACATGTTTGTGATGTTTGGTTTTTCCTCTGGTGTCAGTGAAACAGTTAAAGGAGGAAACTTCACTTGTGCATTTTTTGTTCTGCAGCTTTTTGTATCGCGAGAGCAGAGGAAGAAGAAAGAGAACTAAAGTTTGGAGAGAGAGACAGAGAGAGAGAGGGAGAGATCGGATCGGAGCTGGGACTCGGACAGAGAGAGAGTTTGGTTCTTGTCATCGTGAGGAAGAGGAATGCAGCAGCTCCTCTGATCTGAGCGCAGCGCAGCGGCACAGCTGGATGCAGCACAGTCCAACTGTTACCATGCGCATTTCTTTATTTACAGCAGCAGCAGCAGCAGCTCAGCGAAGCCTCCACTGACTCAGACTGACTCCACTTCTTCTCCTCTTTCTCCTTCTTCTGCTCCTGCAACTTCTCCAACCTCTCCTCCTCTCCTCTCCTCTCCTCTCCTCTCCTCTCCAGTCCCGCTGCGTCGCGGAGGAGACAAGGTAACGCAGCCGCTCCAACCTGCGCACTTTTTTTTTTGCACAGAAGTTTTTTTTTCTCTTATTTTTTCTTCTTAGCTCTTTTCCCTGTTAAAAGGGTTTTCTATGGAGTTTTTTTCCTCAGTGGATGTGAGGGTCTATAAGGACAGAGGATGTTGTTGTGATGCCATGTAAAGCCCTTTGAGACAAACTGGTGGTAAAAAACGGGCTATAGACCTACAAATAAAATTGCGTTGCCTTGCCTTAGCTCTTTGCGGCTGCGCTGAGTGAGTTGAGTTGAGTTGAGTTGAGTGTGTTGTATCATAAAGTTCCTGATCTCATCACTCAAGAGTTTTTTTTCTTTCTTTTTTTTTTTTTCTCAGCATCTCTGCGGCGGCGGCTCCTCCTCACGTTTCTCTGACGGAGGAAACCAACAGTGACGGTGACTTTATTTTACTTTAACTCATCCACCGAGCAGCAGCAGCGGTTGTTGTTGGACTAGAGAGACTGTAGAGAGAGAGCGGACATGCCGGACAGGAGGAGCAGCAGCAGCAGCGGAGGAGGAGTGCGGCTGCTGCAGCTGGCCGTGGCCGTGGCTCTGCTGCTGCTGGCGGCCGCCGTGGAGCTCAGAGCCGCGGCCGAAGCTCCAGAGAGCGGCGGAGGAGGAGGAGGAGGAGGAGGAGGAGGAGGGGACGGAGGAGAGCTGCTGGTCCGGCAGAGCGAGTCCTCCAGAGCCAGCAGAGCCAAGAGGAGAGGCGGCTCGGACGTCCTCAGAGGGTAAGGTCAACCAACATCAGCGCAGTGGTTTTAAGATACTTGCAGAAGTAACAATACTCAAGTGTTTTATGTCTAAATATTAGAACCTCCGCTGTAAGCACACTGAGGCCAGTTTGTCCTACAACACTGTAGAAAGAAATAATTTAGGCCAAATGCTGGAAATTTGAGGTCTGCTTTTTGAAAAATGTCAAATCCCTTGTGAAAACACTCCTTCAGTCATGAGAATGAACTGTTTTGGTGCTTGAAATAGGATATGAATACAGTAATATATAAGTGTAGAAAACAAGTCTAAAATGAAATTTTGTAAGATTGTTTTTTGAGCACAAATGTTGTCATTCTGCCGTTCTATTTTCACCAAATGTCTCAAATGTGAGATAAAAGAAGCTGAATATTGACTTCACATTACATATAAAGCTCATAGCTGCACGTGCAGACCTCAGGATGTTTAAATGACTTGATGAACCCCGGTACCTTTCTGATCATGTGGCCCCCCACCTAACGGCTGTGGCCCTAAACAACCGCATAGAGGGTTTATGCCAGCGGCCACCGGCCCTGAGTGGTGGACATGCAGTAACGGAGTAAATGTACTTGAGTAGGCTACACTGCAAAAAACTCAAAATCTTTCCAAGAATATTTGTCTTATTTCTTGTCAAAATGTCTCATTTCTAGTCAAAACTAATCTCTTTCCACTTATAATAAGACTCATCACCTAAAAATGAACTTGTTTTTAGATCATTTTCACTTGTTTCAAACTCATTTTCACTTGAAATAAGTAGAAAAATCTGCCAGTGAAAGTAAGTTTTTTGTGTTTGTAATAAGGAAGAAAAACTTGCTCCACTATCACATTTTTCTACTTATTTCAAATGAAAATAGACTTGAAAGAAGTAAAAAGTGTCTAAAAACAAGCTATGTATGTATCCTCAGAGGGTTAGGTCAACCAACATCAGTGCAGTGGTGGACATGCAGTAACGGAGTAAATGTACTTGAGTAGCCTACACTGCAAAAACTCAAAATCTTTGTCTTATGTCCTTCCTATGTGTAAAACAAATTGCTTCTCTAAATCATTCGTCCCCTCTGCACTCAGACTTTCAGATTCTTCATGGGGTTTTATTCTTTTTCTATATTTCTTAATTCTTAAAGCAATGTGTTTTGTAAATTATTTCTACTTATACAGTAGCTTTTATACTTATTATCCATTCTACACTGCAAAAACTCAAAATCTTTCCAAGAATATTTGTCTTATTTCTTGTCAAAATGTCTAATTTCTAGTCAAAACTAATCTCTTTCCACTTAAAATAAGACTCATCACCTAAAAATGAACTTGTTTTTAGGTCATTTTCACTTGCTGAGATCGACATAACAGCTGTCATAACCATCAATGAATATTTACGACAGCTGTGGTTAAGTGTCATTCGGTAAGTTATGTCACTTTTGATGCAAAGTTGACATTGTTGGAGATGTTTTTGTTCTGACAACTTGACATAAAGACAATTTAAACTGTCATAGCAGACCTGATGGACAAACTTTAACAATTATGTCAAGTTGTCATAACAAGGACATTATGTCATGGTTATGACAGTGTTATGTCAATCTTATCAATACCTATTCAAGTAAAGTGTTACCGAGTAAATGGACTTGAGTACTGTACTTGAGTACATCTCCAGAGGATTTGTACTTTACTTGAGTATTAGATTACTTTGGTACTTATTACTCTTACTTGAACATTTCCAAGACAGATATTTTTACTTTTACTGGAGTTAATTTGTAGGAAGGCTGAAAAGTACTGGTTACTTTCAGGTCTTTTTCTAAAATCCTATTGGACACAAGCTGTGTTTGTCAAAGAAGGAAACCATAATACTTAAGTACCTTTAGAAGCAAGTACTTTTTTCTCTTACTGGAGTAACATGTGGACTGAGCTACTTTTAATTTTGACCAGTAGTATTTGTACTTTTACTCAAGTACTGGGGTGGAGTACTCTGTCCATCTCTGGTCAACATCATCATCATCAACCTCCTCATCCTCACTGTTAGCTCCTCTTTCTCTTTGTTTCTTTACTTTTCTTTTCTTCTCCTTTAAAGGGATAGTTGCAACATTTTGGCAAACTGGTCCATTGCCATAATCCCTATAGTCATAGCAGTAGGTTTGTTACCTTTAATTGTTGGTGCAAGCTACTTTTAGAACGGCGGAGCAGAGCCGTGAGCTGCTCAGAGCTACGCTACGGAGGCTCATTATGGGATTTCTTGGTTTCCCTCATCATCAAACTCATCAAATACACAATCCAACAACTCCACAACGCTCTGGTGGACAAGTTGTGACCTGCACATTCACCACGCTATGAGATAATAACACAACGTTACCACACAGAGTTGTTTTAGAGGGAAATTCATGCAAAACCGCTGATGCACGTTGCCTTCAGGGACAGTTTTTCATCAAGCAGTCTCTGCATTTCCCTCTACAACAACTCTGTGTGGTAACGTTGTGTTATTATCTCATAGCGTGGTGAATGTGCAGCTCACAACTTGTCCACCAGAGCGTTGTGGAGTTGTTGGATTGTGTATTTGATGAGTTTGAAACCAAGAAATCCCATAATGAGCCTCCGTAGCGTAGCTCTGAGCAGCTCACGGCTCTGCTCCGCCGTTCTAAAAATAACTTGCACCGACAATTAAAGGTAACAAACCTACTGCTATGACTATAGGGATTATGGCAATGGGCCAGTTTGACTAAATGTTGAACTATCCCTTTAACTGAGCAGAGAGACGTCTCTCTGCTCAGTGTTTTATTGTGTTGTTGTGGAGCAGGTGTCTAGTTGTTCATCTCACCTTTGACCTGTGGCTCCTCCATGATGATGACGACTGAAGGTCGCGTGCATGTGTGTGTGCGTGTTTGTGTGTGTGTGTGTGTGTGTGTGTGTGTGTGTGTGTGTGTGTGTGTGTGTGTGTGTGTGTGTTTTAATAAGGCAGAGCTGTGAGTGACAGTGTCTATGATGGGAAGTTTGGAGCAAAGTTTAGTAATTAAATACTGGCAAGAAGATCACATTCCTGCTGACTGCAATAATAAATTACATCCAAACAAAGGAGGCCATTGGTCGTGTGTGGCTGTGGCAGAGAGAGGGAGAGAGGGAGGGAGAGAAGGAGAGAAGGAGGGAGGGAGAGAGGGAGGGAGGGAGAGACTGGGACACAGAGAGAGAGAGAGAGAGAGACTAACAGCCTAATCCTCTCTCTGGCCAAAAACACCACACCCCAGTTGTGGATAAATCACATCTGCAGCTGTACACAGTGGGTCACTGCTGGAGAGGCTGTGTGTGTGTGTGTGTGTGTGTGTGTGTGTGTGTGTGTGTGTGTGTGTGTGTGTGTGTGTGTGTGTGTGTGTGTGTGTGTGTGTGTGTGTGTGTGTGAATGAGAGAGAGTGCAGGGAAAGAGAGTCAGACAGACAGAGGAAAAGAAAAGAAAAGAAGAGAAGAGGAGAGGAGAGGAGAGGAGAGGAGAGGAGAGGAGAGGAGGACTGTGTGTGTCCATGATGACAGTGAACAGCTGATGGAGGTTCGGTCTCCACAGGTGTTTGTGTTTGACGTGTTCTACGTTAATGTAGCAGAACATGAGGGTTCAGAGGCAGGAAGTGTTCAGCTGCTGCACACTGAGTCTCTCTGACTCACCTCCACGACACGACACGGCACGACACGCTTCATTATCGTAGGGCACCGTGTCCAGAGGCTGAGCCCTGATTGGTTCATATAGAGGCCCACTGTCCACTGGAGGGGACGGCATAGGAGACACTGTAGGACACTCTGTAGGACACTCTGTAGGAGACACTGTAGGACTCTCTCTGTAGTAGGAGACACTGTAGGACTCTCTCTGTAGTAGGAGACACTGTAGGACACTCTGTAGGACTCTCTCTGTAGTAGGAGACACTGTAGGACACTCTGTAGGACTCTCTCTGTAGTAGGAGACACTGTAGGACACTCTGTAGGACACTCTCTGTAGTAGGAGACACTGTAGGACTCTCTCTGTAGTAGGAGACACTGTAGGACTCTCTCTGTAGTAGGAGACACTGTAGGACTCTCTCTGTAGTAGGAGACACTGTAGGACTCTCTGTAGGACTCTCTCTGTAGTAGGAGACACTGTAGGACACTCTGTAGGACTCTCTCTGTAGTAGGAGACACTGTAGGACACTCTGTAGGACACTCTCTGTAGTAGGAGACACTGTAGGACACTCTGTAGGAGACACTGTAGGACACTCTGTAGGACTCTCTCTGTAGTAGGAGACACTGTAGGACACTCTGTAGGACTCTCTCTGTAGTAGGAGTCACTGTAGGACACTCTGTAGGACACTCTGTAGGACTCTCTCTGTAGTAGGAGACACTGTAGGACACTCTGTAGGACACTCTGTAGGACTCTCTCTGTAGTAGGAGACACTGTAGGACACTCTGTAGGACACTCTGTAGGACTCTCTCTGTAGTAGGAGACACTGTAGGACACTCTGTAGGAGACACTGTAGGACTCTCTCTGTAGTAGGAGACACTGTAGGACACTCTGTAGGACACTCTGTAGGACTCTCTCTGTAGTAGGAGACACTGTAGGACACTCTGTAGGACACTCTGTAGGACTCTCTCTGTAGTAGGAGACACTGTAGGACACTCTATTAACTATCTAGTCTTCAGTGGCTTCCCGGGAGGCTTCTTTAAACGTTGAACTCTGCGAGTGAACAATGGACCAAGGCAAGGTCCACTGCCACACAGAAAACGTACCCACACCCAGGTTTCACCACCAAAAATAAGAAAGGCAAAATAACAACATAACATCTTGAATAGGAGACTATTACATAACACAACAGCTACAGACTTTTACTTCACCTCATGGTTGTTCAGATCCCGGACGAGCCCCCAATTTTTACATTAATTTAGCAGAACATGTGGGTTCAGAGGCAGGAAGTGTTCAGCGGCTGCACACTGAGACACTGTAGGACACTCTGTAGGACTCTCTCTGTAGTAGGACACTCTGTAGGACTCTCTCTGTAGTAGGAGACACTGTAGGACACTCTGTAGGACATTCTGTAGGACTCTCTCTGTAGTAGGAGACACTGTAGGACACTCTGTAGGAGACACTGTAGGACTCTCTCTATAGTAGGAGACACTGTAGGACACTCTGTAGGACTCTCTCTGTAGTAGGAGACACTGTAGGACTCTCTGTAGGACTCTCTCTGTAGTAGGAGATACTGTAGGACACTCTGTAGGACACTCTCTGTAGTAGGAGACACTGTAGGACACTCTGTAGGACTCTCTCTGTAGTAGGAGATACTGTAGGACACTCTGTAGGACACTCTGTAGGACTCTCTCTGTAGGAGGAGAAGTGAAGTCACTTCCTCGTTCAACAAACTGCAATCCCCTCTTCTTCCTCTGGGGGCTGGTGTCAGAAAGCAGCATTCTCCATAGACCCCCATGTTAAAATCACTGACTTTACATCCTCAATGAACATGTTAAAAGCCTGGTGTCAGAACGTTTTCTGGTCTCAATCGATAGTTTCTAACCCCGCACACACTCTGAGGGGGGGACTTTTTTTTTTAAAACTCTACCATTTTACTATTATTAGGTTTAAAATTCTGGCCAATTAGGGCGCGGAAACGTTGAGTGACAGGTCCGAGCAGCTCCGTGGACAGCTGCTTCGAGGCCAGTGGGCGGGTTCTCGGCCGGTAAATCCAACATGGCACTGTTCAGGCCGCCATGTTGGAGTCACAAAAACGACTCCCCAAAACCAATGGGGGACGTCACGGACGCTACGTCCATTCTTTTTACAGTCTATGGGTGTTGTCCACTGTCGGTCCCAGATCAATGTCACTGGTCAATAGATAACTGCATAGGCAAAATATCCTACTGTAACAGCTGATCATTGTTTGGATACTTGTGGGAGTAGCTTCAAATCCTCCTCCTGCTGAAGTGTCCTTGAGCAATGCACCTCATTCCTGCTGCCTCTGCTCTGACTGTGCAGAGATGTGGCTCATCACTGAGCTTCCATCATGGAGCCACACAGACGAACCTGTGACTGAATCTTGAATTAACTTTATTGTCTCCATCCTGCACGGTGCTGAGTCATCTGAATTGTGAACACGGAGAACTGATGCACTGATTCATTCATCTTCCACAGACCGAATGTGTGCGGCACGAGGAACAACGCCTACTGCTGCCCGGGCTGGAAGACTCTGACCGGAGGGAACCAGTGCATCGTCCGTGAGTATCGCCTCTGTAACACCAGTCATCAGCATCACGAGCTGCAGGTTTCAGAGTCCAGAGGATCAGTTAAATTATTGATTAGCAAATACTATATCTTGATAATCGTTTAAATCCATTTTCAAAGCCAAGTGCCAAACATCTGATGAGGTCAGCTTCACAACATGCCTCATGTTGTAGTCAACTACATGTCTCTGGGTTTGGACTCAGAGTAAACTGAAGGATTAGGGTTAGATAAGGTTGGATTTATTGGTTCAACATTCAATTGACAGATCAATCAATCAATCAATCAATCAATCAATCAAGTTTTCTACTGTGTTAGGAGAAAAATCCAACAGGAGTTCGATTCCTACAGATCGAAATTTGAATTTAACTTCGGGTTTTTGGTTGTTGTCCTGTATTTGAACTCAGCTTTATTGCACTTGTTCAGTGAATCTGTTTGATGAAACCAGACAGAGTGAATATGTCGGGGGTTTGTTGACACTGACAGTCTGAACAGGTGTAATAAACCGTTACCACTGATGCTAAATAACAATTTCAATAATTATTAGACTGATTTGATAGTAATACTCCCTAAAAACCCAAGTTTACATGCAAAAAAAGACATGTTATCCAAAGCAAAATATTGAGAAACTAGATGAAAATGAATAAAGGACTAAAGCTGTATTTTATTAAAGAATCCAGTGATTTTGGCTAACTTCCTGTCAGCCGATGCAGTCCCCGCCCTCGTCCCTACGTCACCACATTCACGCGCATCCCTTGGCTGCACACACAGAGAGGACCGCCCCTTTATGCCGTTCTCTCTCCTCATTGGATAAAGGTTGTAGGATACAAGGAAAGTTTTCTCCTCGGCTTACAGCAGAGCAGAGTGACTGACAGACCAAACACTCTATAGAAGTGATTGCCGTCGGAAGATACAACTATTTAAGACTTATATTACAGTAACACAAACATTCTGCTTACTTCTGCTTTAATGAGACTCAGGTTTGAATCGTCACTGAGGTGTTTGAAGGTGTAGGATCACAGATTTCTTAGTGTGGTAGAAGGTGATGAGCTGGTGACATGATCATTTTGATGCATTTCTTCTTGTATTGAGTCAGTGGTCTTTGCTCTCGTCCCCCTGTAGACAGGAAGCTCTGAGCGGCTGCAGAGCTGTGTGTAGAGTCGTGTGTAGGGTTGTGTGTAGAGTCGTGTGTAGAGTCGTGTGTAGAGCTGTGTGTAGAGTCGTGTGTAGGGTTGTGTGTAGAGTCGTGTGTAGAGTCGTGTGTAGAGCTGTGTGTAGAGTCGTGTGTAGAGTTGTGTGTAGAGTCGTGTGTAGGGTTGTGTGTAGAGTTGTGTGACTGCAGTCTGGCTGCTGGGCTGGCATCCTGCCTGTCGCTCCTCTAATGACATAGCTGAGCAGTGGGGTTCGGGGAGTCGGGGTCAGGGGCTGCATCTACCTGATGGGACCGAGCCAACAACCGTCTGTGGGAAAGAGAACAAGTCGACGAAAACAGCTCCAACTCAAAACACCGACTGAACTGCATTTATGGCAACAAAAACTTTTAAAGAAGAAAATAGCTCGGAGCCGTTGCCAAGTGGGCCTCTATATAACTTAACCATGATGATAGTTACAAGGAAGATTTGGCAATATTTGGGACTGTGGTCTGTTTGAGTTTTGAAATATTACAGATGAGAGGTCAGTGTGAGGTTTAGATCACGGCCTAAATTACACCAAATGAAATTCTAACCTGAAATTCAAACCGTGCAGTTGACAGGCTGACAGGCAGCAGACACACAACATGAAGTTTCTCTCACGCACAAGTAGGGTTGCAAAATCCGGGAATTTTCAAAGTTGGAAACTTTCCATGGGAATTAACGGGAATATATGGGATTAAACGGGAATAAATCTGAAATCTACAAAATTGAATGTTGGCCCTTAACAGGGAACGTATGGCAAACAAACACTGCATGTCTCCAAAAGGGAAAGAAAAAAACAAAAAAACAATCACAGACTTCATGATTGATTACCATGGCAACGAACGAAGCTTCGATTTTTTGGGGTCAGCCCTAGTTGAAATGTCATGTTTTTAATTGTATTATTTTGCATGGATCTCTTCTTATGACAAAACAAAATATTTAAATTTATGTTTGGATATGATACAGTTTGTTTAAATTACCCCCAATTTCCAGTTAATTCCCATAAATTCCCATAATTCCCATGGAAAGTTTCCAATTTTGAATATTTCCGAAATTCCCCAGCTTTAACTTTCCATGGAAAGTTTCTGGAAATTTACCGGAAATTTACTGGAAATTTTCCACCCCTTTGCAACCCTACGCACAAGTCGCTTCCATCCCCGAGCCGTGAACTGAGCTCAGACTTGTGTATTTCATCTCACACCTGACTGACTGACGGGAGCTTTGTTCTGTTGTTTTTCTGACCGAGTGTCTCGTCTGTGTCTGGTTCCTCTCTGCAGCGATCTGCCGGAGCACATGTGGAGACGGGTTCTGCTCCAGACCAAACATGTGCACCTGTCCCAACGGCCAGATCGCCTCGTCCTGTGGATCCAAGTCAGGTCGCTCAGCACACCATCACACCATCACACACTGTACACTTCTTGATGGGTTTGTAGAGATTAAAAGAAGAATAGTTCACCCAAATTTCAAATTTCACTCATTATCTCCTCCCCCTCATGTGGACTAAGGGCTGGGAGAAGTTTCAGAGTCCTCCGTGGCTTCTCTGAGTTACAGGGGGTCTCGGCGTAGCAGTGCATGTCCATATGACGGTTGCAAATGGATACCAACTATCTTCATAACAAAAAGACACACCAAAAAACATCCAAATACCTCCATGCTGCAAACAAGCTTGAAAGATAGACTTAAGTAATTTTTTTCGGGACAATTTCTCATGTCGGGGCTTCAATACAAGACGGACATTACATACGAGCAGCATGGAGGTATTTGGATATTTTTTGGTGTGTCTTTTTGGACGAAGAAAGTTGGTATCCATTGACAACCATATGGACAAATACTGCTGCACGGAGCCCCGCTGTAACTCAGAGAAGCCACGGAGGACTCTGAAACTTCTCCCAGCCCTTAGTCCACATGAGGGGGAGGAGATAATGAGTCAAATTTGAATTTTGGGTGAACTATCTCTTTAAAGTGCACGTAGACTGGGGGGAGTACTTGTATGCAGCCAATAGATGAACACATCAATGCTATGATTTATATATAAAAAGGAGTGTATGTAGAAAGCGGTGCGTGACCCAGACCACACCCGTCTGCATTTCTGTTAATGAAGCAGCTGCAAGACAAACCTTTCACCTTTCACTGAAAATATGCAGCCTTGTCAGATCTTTTCCTCTGTAGGACAGAAATTAAAGAGATTGGTTGGTGCCAATTGAATCGTTTTCATTATGTTTTCTTCTCCTCATCACGAGTAATGAGCACTAACTAGCTCGGTACCAAAAAATAAGATACTAAGCCAAAGAATCTCCTGCAAACATCCCCTGAAACGGCCTTAAGATTGCAACAATTGATATATGTTGCAATCACGTTCTGGCAAATAGCGGCCAGTCTCGTGGGCTGTTGTGTGTGTGTGTGTTTGGTGTGTGTGTTCTTTGGAAGACGTCCATAGTCAACATCTCCTCCATGTTGCTCAGCTCACAGCGCTGCAGCTCAGTGCGCTCATCTGTTTGCTAAGCATACACTTCTAGGAAATGACATCTGAGCGTGACTTTCAAGAAACATGTTTCAGAGTGCGTTTTGTTGATGTTGTAAATCTAATCTGCAGTTTATCAACTCTGAGTTTAACTCCAGCGTTGTTGTGTGTGTCTGTGTGTGTCTGTGTGTCTGTGTTGTTGTGTTGTGTTGTTGTGCCCACAGTCCAGCACTGTAACATTCGCTGTATGAACGGGGGAACTTGTGCTGAGGATCACTGCCAGTGTCAGAAAGGCTACGTCGGAAACCACTGTGGTCAACGTAAGAAAAACACACACTAACTTCAGCAACACACTTCAACTTCACCAACACACTTCAACTTCACCAACACACTTCAACTTCACCAACACACTTCAACTTCACCAACACACTTCAACTTCAGCAACACACTTCAACTTCAACTTCACCAACACACTTCAACTTCACCAACACACTTCAACTTCAGCAACACACTTCAACTTCACCAACACACTTCAACTTCAACTTCACCAACACACTTCAGCTTCAACTTCACCAACACACTTCAACTTCAGCTTCACCAACACACTTCAACTTCAGCAACACACTTCAACTTCACCAACACACTTCAACTTCAACTTCACCAACACACTTCAGCTTCAACTTCACCAACACACTTCAACTTCAACTTCACCAACACACTTCAACTTCAACTTCACCAACACACTTCAACTTCAGCTTCACCAACACACTTCAACTTCAACTTCACCAACACACTTCAACTTCAACTTCACCAACACACTTCAACTTCAACTTCACCAACACACTTCAACTTCAGCTTCACCAACACACTTCAACTTCAACTTCACCAACACACTTCAACTTCACCAACACACTTCAACTTCAGCTTCACCAACACACTTCAACTTCAACTTCACCAACACACTTCAACTTCAGCTTCACCAACACACTTCAACTTCAGCTTCACCAACACACTTCAGCTTCAACTTCACCAACACACTTCAGCTTCAGCAACACACTTCAGCTTCAGCAACACACTTCAGCTTCAGCAACACACTTCAGCTTCACCAACACACTTCAACTTCACCAACACACTTCAACTTCACCAACACACTTCAGCTTATATTTAAGTTCAGATACAGATCTATAAAATCCAGAAACCAAAGTTCAGTCAAAAAGAGTTAAATCTAGGGTTATTGCTAAATGTAGCCTAAATCTAAGTGCTAATTGCTAAATGTAAATCTAAGTGCTAATTGCTAAATGTAAATCTAAGTGCTAATTGCTAAATGTAAATCTAAGTGCTAATTGCTAAATGTTAGCACCAACCACAGTAAACTAGTGAACAGAAACAGAAACATTAGATGAGACAATAGATTAGCGAGTTCCCATGTTTGTGTTAGCATTTAGCAGACATGACTGTGGACTCTTAGTGTTGTTGCAGCTAAACATGTTCTCAAATCTCTATTTCCTTACATGTTAAAGACTAATTAAACATTAAATGTGCTAAACAGAAATCTGCTAGCATTTCAACTTTGTGCATGTTTCTAAGCTAGCGTTAGCATTTAGCAGTTGAGTCGTGTCTAAACCCGTCGATTAGTTAGTTCATGTGAAAAATCTAAGATGTGTTCAAGTTAAAGGGATAGTTCACCCAAAATTGAAATGTCACTCATTATCTCCTCCCCCTCATGTGGACTAAGGGCTGGGAGAAGTTTCAGAGTCCTCCGTGTCTTCTCTGAGTTACAGGGGGTCTCGGCGTGGCAGTGCATGTCCATATAACGGTTGCTAATGGATACCAACTGTCTTCGTAACAAAAAGACACACCAAAAAACATCCAAATACCTCCATGCTGCTCGTATGTAATGTCCGTCTTGTATTGAAGCCCCGACATGAGAAATTATATTTCAAGCTTGTTTTGTAGCGGAAACTTCTCGAAGCTCCTCTTCCCAGTTTTTCAAATTTGGACGAACTGGGAAGAGGAGCTTCCACTACAAACAAGCTTGAAATATAGACTTATTTAATTTTTTTCAGGACAATTTTGCATTTTCGGGCTTCAATACAAGAGGGACATTACATACGAGCAACATGGAGGTATTTGGATGTTTTTTGGTGTGTCTTTTTGTTACGAAGACAGTTGGTTGGTATCCATTTGCAACCGTTATATGGACATGCACTGCTATGCCAGCTATGCCGAAATTTCAATTTTGGGTGAACTATCCCTTTAAAAATGTTCATCAAACGTTTTTAAACGTCAGTCCCAGACCAACATCCTGGTGCAGCTACTGTTCCCATAGCAGCTGCTGTTGGTTTGACCTCCACACACACACACACACACACACACACACACACACACACACACACACACACATACACAGGCTCAGATAAACCTCAGCTTCTTGTCCATTGACCGCTGGTTTCTCGCTCCATTTGACGTCTTTTTCCTGACGTTCCCACATCTCGGTCATTAATCCACTGACTCTAATGTTTCATAATCAACAGAAATGACGGAAAAACGACACAGTTCAGGCCCAGTTTGTTTTAAGAAAAAGAAAAAGAAAAAGAAGAAAGGCCAGCAGCACTCGTGTCCTTCTCATAGTTTTTTTTTATTGCAAACTGCGTCGGCACTAAAAAAAAAAAAGTTTTTTATTAACAGAATCTCTTCCAGGATGTTTATGGTGCATAGCAACAAGCATCTACAGTCTGTTACAATGAGATAGATCGTATTTAACAGAGAGAACGTACTGTACATAATCTTACAAATACACCACAAGGATGATTTCTAAACATCAGAAGAGATAATAAGAAAAGAAAAAATGATAATAATAAAAAATAAAATATAAAAAATCTAAACAAAATAAAAATATCACATGAACCTTTCCCATCCCGCCCCCCACCCTCTTCCCTTGTATGGTTCTCAATTTCCTTTCATTTACATACTTACACCGTCCATAATCTATACATAAACCCTTCTGTATACAATCATATATATATGGATCAGTGCACTATTCACAATAAACACATCAATGAGCAAATTTATACAGGAAGGATCACAGAGGGCTCATTTGAAGCTGATCCAGGAAGAGTCGCACCATCGTTATCAGCGAAGTCCAGTGAAGGCAGAATGTCTATGAAGGGGCCCCAGATGTTTTCAAAGGCTGCATGCTTCCCTCTCACATTATATAATATCTTTTCAGGCGTGCAGTAAGACACAAGCTCATTGATCCAGTGTCTAGTTGATGGAGAATTTTCAGATTTCCAGTGAACCAGGATACATTTTTAATAGAAAACTTTTTTAGAAAAACATTATAGAAAATGTTTGTTTTAAACCAGGAATGTCCTCTCTAGTTTCCTCTGAAGTCGTGGCAGTGGTGTCATTCATCACACATCCCATCATTGCTGTTTGTTTCTCTGTCTCCTCCAGCGGTTTGTGAAAATGGCTGCCTGAACGGAGGAAGGTGCGTGGCTCCCAACAGATGTGTGTGCACCTACGGCTTCACCGGCGCCCAGTGTGAGCGAGGTAACTAAACTAACCATCTGCACATCTTCACACCACCACACTGTCTCTCTCTCTCTCTCTCTGCTGCTCAATGTTGTTTCCAAACCACACGTGCAGCTTCGGTGAAAACGTGACTGGATGTTGAATTTGAATGGTGGTTGTTTTTTGTGACTGCATGAAGACAATTCCTGCTTAGTCATGCCACCGGCTCCAGGAATGTGGTTTGTTGTGGAACATTTGCATGTG
This sequence comes from Trachurus trachurus, assembly GCF_905171665.1. Classification (NCBI taxonomy): domain Eukaryota; kingdom Metazoa; phylum Chordata; class Actinopteri; order Carangiformes; family Carangidae; genus Trachurus; species Trachurus trachurus. The sequence goes on from NC_139893.1 coordinate 712,507, forward strand.
AAGCCCGAGAGCTCAGAAATGACCATTATTTTCCACATCTGCTCTCCAACGACGCTCTGGGGAATGTAATGTCTTTCTAAATGTGTGCTGTTTGTTAACCGAAGACCTCCCAACCTCCTGTGGCTGCTCTCTGGCACATGTGAGCACAGACTCAAGAATATACAAGCACACGCAAACTGTGGGTGCTTGCACTGTATTTGTATTTGTGACTGAAGTGTGTGCGTGTGCGTTTGCGGGGATGTGTATGTGCCGAGGCGGCCGTGACCTGCAGAGGTCAATGTGTGACCTTGTTAAGCTAATATTTAGATTGGCTGCAGAGCTGCTAATTAGCATCGTCCCCTGTAACGAGGTCATGCACTGCAAAAACTCAACATCTTTCCAAGAATATTTGTCTTATTTCTTGTCAAAATGTCTCATTTCTAGTCAAAACTAATCTCTCTCCACTTAAAATAAGACTCATCACCTAAAAATTAACTTGTTTTTAGATCATTTTCACTTGTTTCAAACTAATTTTCACTTGAAATAAGTAGAAAAATCTGCCAGTCAAAGCAAGTTTTTTGTGTTTGTAATAAGAAAGAAAAACTTGCTCCACTATCAGATTTTTCTACTTATTTCAAGTGAAAATCTGCTTGAAAGAAGTAAAAAGTGTCTAAAAACAAGCTGCTTTTAATATGATGAGTCTTATTTTAAGTAGAATGAGATTAGTTTTGACTAGAAATAAGACAAATATTCTTGGTAAAATGATGAGTTTTTGCAGTGTGATGGAGGAGCTGTTCGTCCTCTGGTTTCCAGAGATGGACAGAGTACTCGACCCCAGTACTTGAGTGAAAGTACGAATACTACTGGTCCAAATTTACTCCAAGTAAAAGTAGCTCAGTCGACATGTTACTCCAGTAAGAGTAAAAAAGTACTTGCTTTTAAAGGTACTTAAGTATCCAAAAGTACATGCTTTTAAATGTACTTTAAAGCAGAAGTAAGCGATCCGGTGGTTTTGGCTAATGCTGCGTTCCAGGCAGGCTTTTGAAATCGTAAATTACAGCTTCAAGTCACAACTTACGACTTTGTAGCGTTCCAGGCAACCCACTCGTGTTTCTCCGACCTGTTTTACCTGTGAAAGTCACTATAACGGCCACTCGTAACTTCTGACCCGTGAACTCGTACCAGATCGAACTGGTACCACTTCACAGGTCGGAAAAACACGAGTTACGGGTTGCCTTGAACGCACCATAACAGTCCTCGTCCCTACGTCACCACATTCAGGCGCATCCCTTGGCTGCACACACAGAGAGGACTGCCCCTTTATGCCGTTCTCTCTCCTCATTGGATAAAGGTTGTAGGATACAAGGAAAGTTTTCTCCTGGGCTCAGAGCAGAGCAGAGAGACTGACAGACCCGTGTTTCAGACCAAACACTCTATAGAAGTGATTGCTGTCGGAAGATACAACTATTTAAGACTTAGATTAACACAAAAATATCGCTTACTTCTGCTTTAAGTAACAGTAAGAGTCAGAGTAAATGTCTTATTTTTCACATCAATGAATGACTCTAATTGTTTCTAAATGAATGTAAGGAGCTTTTAACTCTTGTTAGTGAGAATGAACTCTTTGAAAGCAGCTGATGTGCTGCTTTTAGGGGTTAGGGTTTCCTTCTCTGACAAACACAGCTTGTGTCCAATTAGTTCAGTTAGTTTATTAGTTTAATAAGGGACAATGTGCAATTACATTAATCATTTAGAGGAAAAAAATGAGAAGATGGTTACATATACATTCACATTACATATTTAGCTCCCAGCTAATTTCCATCTGTAGTCCCTACACATAACATAAAAGTAAGAAAATACACAGAATACAAGCTATTATACAAGTAGGATTTTAGACAAAATACATTTACTCCATTACTCTCCACCACCTCTGGTTTCCCTCCGTGTCTCTGACCGACAGGACGGTCTCTGCTGCTGCTGCTGCTGCTGCTGCTCCACCGGCCTTATCGGCTGCATGTTGTGACTCTGGTTTCCAGTCTTTCCTGTGGAGGCTTGGCTCAAGGCTGCTGAGACTGTTGTGGAATTCAAATTAAGCTTTTTATTTTTTGTTGAGTGCACACACACACACACACACACACACACACACACACACACACACACACACACACACACACACACACACACACACACACACACACACACACACACACACACACACACACACACACACACACACACACACACACACACCATCTTCTAGATGTTCATACTTTGTGGAGACAAAATGAATGTCTGCTGTTGTGTTGTGTCTTGTGTAATGTCCTCTGATGAAGGAACGATGTGTGGACACACACACACACACACACACACGGTTGGACCTCATCTGCTGCTCCAAAAGTCATGAAGTGTCACACGTGAAGTGACAGAGGACAAAAAGGGATGTGGAGCACTCAAAACATCTATTAAAGCTGTGTTAAAAACCAACGTTTCGACCAATGATGGTCTTCGTCAGGGTATCAAACCTGGGCAAACCCTGACGAAGACCATCATTGGTCGAAAGGGACAACAAGGAGTTTCTCCAGCGGCAGAACGAAAAATTCCGCGACAATACAAAAGTCTCATATTAATGTGGATGAATCTCCGTTACCACTTGTTAATGGTCCATTTTAGATAAATCTATGGTTTTGTCTCTATGGTTATTTTGTTATTATTAGTGGTGGTGGAAATGCTGGGCGAGCCGACCAGCGTTTCTTTACTTTCGGTTTCGTGGCGAGTCATGAGAATAACGCCGCCGTATGAATCTCCGTTTATGGTGGGAACTACGACGGTATGTGATCGTCTTCCAACCTCTGACTTTAATTCTTGATGAATGAAAACATGAGTCTGTCTTGCACCGGTCAAAGAATTTCACGGTGCGGAGGCTCATAAATGTAGTGTGGAAACACTTCGCTTTAACAAAACTCCTCGTTGTCCCTTTACACACCAACGTTTTGACCAACAATGGTCTTCGTCAGGCTCATATTTGGGCAAACCCTGACAAAGACCATCACTGGTCGAAACGTTGGTTTTTAAAGGTGTACAGAAAAGAAAATTGAATTTGAGCCCACTTTGGGTCATAACATTAATGTGATAACTCATCTTTCAGACGTTGTAGGCCAAACTTTGTGCAAAATTCTATTTTTTAGTAAATCCGGGATGAAAGTGTGTATTTTTTTTTCCGCATTGGATAATGCAGGCGCACGGATTATACGTCAGCCTGTACACGATTCACCAGCCACTGATATTGGATCCGTCATCCGTCATTCAAACGTCTGAGACAACACACACACACGGAGCTCGGTCTCGCCCCAAGCTTTGAATATCCCGCCCGCTCGATAACGACCAATCAAATTCGTTTTCCTTACTCGGGTAAACTCGTGTTGCAGCTCGTGACAACTCGGCGCGACAAACAGGACAAACGGCCGTTTCTGTACACCTTTAACACGTTGGTTTTTAACACAGCTTTAATAAATGTTTTGAGTGCTCCACATCCCTTTGTCTCCTCTGTTCATTGTTCGTTTGTGAGCAGCTCATCGATACCGGTGTGCGCTCTCCAAACATGGAGACTGGTGACTGGCTGCTGCTTTATGGTGGATGGGAGTTTCTTGTCTGTTAGAGGACGTGTGTGTGTGTGTGTCTCATCTTCATTCATTCGTCTTTACACAGCAAACTAAACAGAAGTGTCAGGTTCCTCCTGGTGTTTCTGGTATTTTCCTTTAACCTGGGAGGGACAGCCTCTCTCTCTCTCTCCCTCTCTCTGTCTCTCTGTCTCTCTCTTTCTCTCTCTCTTTCTTAATTCAATTCATATTCACTTTATTGGCATGAATGTCACAAAGACTATGTTGCCAAAGCATAAAGACTTAATGAAACAAAACAACAATAAACCTCATAAGTATATATAGAATAAGAATGTGTGTAAACGAGGGGAATGATGTCCCACATACTATGTACAGTATGTGCACTTGCACTTTTCACTGCAATCCTGCATTTTTATTTTTATTATCATGGGCTATTTATTGTTTTTATTTATTCTATTCTCAATGCACTACTTTTTACTATTTTATGTCTTGCTGTTGAATGATTGTTTGTTTATTGTGCAGCTGAGAAACTGAATTTCCTTCGGGATAAATAAAGTATCTATCTATCTATCTATCTATCTATCTATCTATCTATCTATCTATCTATCTATCTATCTATCTATCTATCTATCTATCTATCTATCTATCTATCTATCTATCTATCTATCTATCTATCTATCTATCTAAAATACTAAACTATAATAAGTGATAATGAGAATAGTGATACTATATCAGACATAAATGAGATAAAGAGTGTTACAGTGAAACATTCTCCTGCTGTCGTCTCCCTGAAGGATCTGAATGCTTTTGTCTTGTTGGAGGGTGAGGAAACTCCCGGATTTCTTCTTTAAATTTGGGAAAAAATGCTTCTCTAATTTCTTTGTATGTGGGAAAGTTTGTGAGAAAGTGAGTTTCTGTCTCTCCCTCTCTTCTCTCTCCCATCAGTCCTCTGTCTTCACCTCCACCCATGTCTCCACCCAGATATTAACCAAAACCTCTTTCTGACTCATTTGAACTCTGACGTTTTCCCTCTTGATGGACTCTTGGTTGTGTTTTCATGTTTTTAAAAACGGGGCAGTTTGGAGGTGTTGATGTCAGAGTGAGAGGTTTTATTACCTCTGGTCCTGAGTGGATCGACGGGGAGTTAGTTAGTGCGGATGAAGCCTTTAGTTGCTGTGGATTTGCTGCCTCCAGCCTCTCGGTCATGAACGTAATGTGTTTTCTCTGTTTTGAATCACTGCTAATTAAACATGTGTGTGTGTTGGAGACAAACTGCTGATGTCATGTTCCAGATCTATGACGGCTGGGTGCCATTCATGTTTTTGTCACATTTTATTGACTAAATATGTTTCACGACAGTTTATAGGTTTATTGATCTATACACACGGCTGTCAAGGGACTGATCAATAACAATAATGATCATCAGTGTTGATCTCTGTGTGTTTTCTCGCTCCTTCTCCTTGGTCGTGTTGAGAGCCAGAGAAAGTAAAACTAGGCCAGTGGATTCAGTGGCGTTTTGGGTTAAGTTACTTTCACTGGAATTTCCTTGGCTGAGCTCCATCTCTTCTCGGGGGAAAGCCATTGTGCTCTCACACAAACACAACCACATGCATGAAGTCTGAGCGTAGCTACATCCATCGCTGTGCACATGCACGTCGGCCTGCGCTGGGTTTAAAGCTGTTTACACAACCGTGCTCCATCCGATCGCATTAGGAGCAACACGAGGTTTTCACCAACATGTGATTTGAACTGTGGTGTAGTTACTTTACTTTACTTTATTTGTTTATTTGGGTGGGACAGTGCACATCAATGAACATATAAAACCATGTAAATGTGCAGGATTATAGACCGAACCGCCTTGTTGTTTACATTCTACTTCCTGGTAGAAAACCAGCTGTAATGTGAATGAGATCAATAGTAACGAACGAGAGTTTAGCTATATATCATATTTTTCACGCCCTATCACCGTTTAGACAAATCTGAAATGATTGAAGAAACATTACTATTTCTGTGTGTGTGTTTTGTGTTGCTATGTGTTGTATTTATTCAGTTTGGGGGAATCACAGTGTTTAGAAAGCATCAGTGGCTCAGCTGACAGGGACAGCTAACGGTAGCTAAGCTAACAGCGGTAGCTAAGCTAACAGCAGCTAAGCTAACAGTAGCTAAGCTAACGGCGGCAGCAAAGGACGTCAGCTGTTAAAACCCTCCCGTTGTGGGACACGACATGAAACTGTTGGAACTCAGATATCCGCTGGAGAAAATATTTTTTCATGGAGCGTTTATTGAGTCACTGAGTTATTAAAGTTAAACAGGTAGCTAACCGTTAGCCCGGCTAATCTATGATAACCATGACTAATTACAAAAATGTGCACACAATCATTGGTTTTATAAACTTTACAAACATCAGATTAGTCTAAACGGTGATATAGTGACATGAAAAAGTAGATATATATAGTGAAACTCTCGTCCGTCACTATTGTTCTCATGCTGGTTTTCTACCAGGAAGTAGTTGTAAACAACAAGGAGATTCGTCCTATAGCAGCAATGCTAATTTCCATCCGGAGTCCCAAAACATAAAAACACTACAGTGACAGAAAAACATAGTATAAACGACATAACAATGCAGACAACAAGGACATAACAAAACAACTATAACGAGATAAAACATTGACGTCGTTGGATGCGAGGGTGCGGCCGGCGTCCCCCCAGTCTTTTTTTTCTCTTTTTTTTTTTTTGAGAGGAACTAAGCAGGATTTCCCCGTGGCTATGCTACATTTTTACCTAAATGAAAAAGCTCCAGACTAATTGACCTCTGGCTAAGCCCCGCCCCCTCCACTCACTTGTTGACAACAGTCAACATTCGGTGACAGTTGCTATGGCAACAGCTGTCACAGTAGAGACATTTCACAGGAGACAGTTGATGGTTTTTGGAGACAGAAAGATTAAATATCATCTGGAAGTCACCAAAACTTCACTTAGCTTTACTGCTTTACTACGACGGGCTAATTTCTGTTAGCCTGTCTATGGAGTTTTACATTATACGTTAGCATTAAGCTAGCGGACTTTATGCTTAGCTGTGATACTGGCTAACATCTAAACATCTCTGACAATATGTTGACTTAACTTAGAACAGATGTAGACATCCTTGTTAAGTTTATCCACGTTTAGTTGGTGTTGTGGTCTACCGCATAACTTTATCCAGAGCAGACACTTCTCTGGGTTGAGATGTGGTTTGGGAAAAGGTAAAAAAATCCCCCCCGTCGCCTCTCAGGATACCTAGTGTCAGAGTTGCATGTACCCCATGAACACCGTTTGACCATTTTAAACTTAAAATGTCAAGAAAAAACATATAAAAACGAATGAAAACTGACTAACTGCAATGCATTTCAATGGACGTGGAAGCAGAGAATGTCCGAGTGTATGGGCTAGCTATGCACACTGTGCTCTGTAACCCGCATTCTTTTGTTAATGACTACACAAATACACACGTCGTAACATCGTATACGTTATCCACTGCTCCATCTATTGATGTTTTGACGGCTTTGTTCTAAATAAATGCACATGGCCATGCGGGGGGGGGGGGGGGTATAGCAAATAACGGGCAATTTCCACTGGATGCGGATTCGTTTCAATTCTGTCAGTTTCATGCATCGTGTGTTATAATTGGTGTGTTATGGTTAAGTACTAGGTCTGGTCTAAAAGATGTTTGTCTAGAGATTATAACACTTTAGGGCTTGGACTTTCAACACTTTGGAGTGAATGATTTGTATATTGATAATATGGACCCCCTCGAAAATGAGATGGCACATCTCAAGGGGCTAAAGTCAAAGCCAACAGTGGCATTAGGCTAGATAACAATCAAACATTACAGTCTTGTTCAGTCACACTAAACTCTCTGTGGTAGTGGATATTTCAATGACGTCACAGTTTTGGTATTTCGATGGCGTCCACCCAGTAAAAAAATCCCCACTACACCACTGGACATGAACACACCACGGCTGCAGAGCTGAGTGTTGATCTGCTGACCAGTGGTCCCACACACACACACACACACACACACACACACACACACACACACACACACACACACACACACACACACACACACACACACACACACACACACACACACACACACACACACACACACACACACACACACACACACACCGGGCCGTGACAGCTGACGGCAGCAGAAAATGCATCAACGTGTTCTTTGTTGGTTGCAAATGTGATTTAAATTGGAATGTGGGATGAGATGGTGAGATGCTGCAGAGTCATAAAGACGAGTTCTCACTGTGACGCCACCGAGCAGCTCACTGGGGACGGTGGTGAAGCGCTGAGACGTGGCGACATGTGAGTTACACACAGTGGTGGACAGTAACCGAGTAAATTTACTTGAGTACTGTACTTGAGTACATATCCAGAGGATTTGTACTTTACTTGAGTATTAGATTTATTTGGTACTTATTACTCTTACTTGAATACATTTCCAAGACAAGACGAGTTAATTTCTAGGAAGGCTGAAAAGTACTTGTTACTTTCAGGTCTTTTTCTAAAATCCTATTGGACACACACTGCAAAAACTCTACATCTTTCCAAGAATATTTGTCTTATTTCTAGTCAAAACTAATCTCTTTCCACTTAAAATAAGACTCATCACCTAAAAATTAACTTTTCTTTAGATCTTTTTCACTTGTTTCAAACTAGTTTTCAATTGAAATAAGTAGAAAAATCTGCCAGTGAAAGCAAGTTTTTTGTGCTTAATAAGAAAGAAAAACTTGATCCACTGTCAGATTTTTCTACTTATTTAAAGTGGAAAATTTGCTTGAAAAAAGTAAAAAGTGTCTAAAAACAAGCTGCTTTTTAATGTGATCAGTCTTATTTTAAGTATAATGAGATTTATTTTGACTAGAAATAAGACAAATATTCTTGGTTAGATCTTGAATCTTTGCAGTGCAAGCTGTGTTTGTCTGTGAAGGAAACCCTAACCCCTAAAAGCAGCACATCAGTGCAGCTGCTTTCAAAGAGTTCATTCTCACTAACAAGAGTTCAAAGCTCCTTACATTCATTTACAAACAATTAGAGTCATTCATTGATGTGAAGAATAAGACATTTACTCTGACTCTGACTTTTACTAAAGTACATTTAAAAGCATGTACTTTTGGATACTTAATTACCTTTAAAAGCAAGTATTTTTTTTACTCTTTCTCGAGTAACTACTTTTACTTGTAATGGAGTAAATTTTGACCAGTAGTATTTGTACTCTGAATGCCTCTCCGACTTTCCCCTCTGTGAAGTCTCCAGATGGGCCGGTAAGGAAAGACAACACCCAGATATAAGAGCCTGTAACACGTTCATGGAACGGCTCGTATACGTCCACAGATGCATGTGCACGTGTCTGGTCGAGGCGTGGGAAGATGCTGACTGAAGGTTAAACACAGGGTGGAGGTGGAAAAGGTGGAAAAGGTGGAAAAGTTTCTGTGTTTCTGTGTGTTGTTGGAGTCGATCCAGGAAACTCTGGTGACCCACTTCCTGGTGCGTTTCCCTCCGGTTCAACTTCACACCACGTCTGCTGTTGTTGTTGTTGCACAAACTCACCGCTCGTTGAGGAAGCCGACACTTTGCCACTCTATTGTTTCCCAGACGTCAGTGCGCAGTGTGTGTGTGTGTTCTTGTACATGCTATGTTGTGAGGACCGGAACGAGTTTTTAACCAACAGACTGAGGAAATTTTTGGGAAGTGAGGACATTTTGGCCGGTCCTCAGTGTTTCAAAGGGCTGTTTGAGGGTTAAGACTTTAGGTTATAATTAGGTTTAAATGAGGTTTAGAGTAATGGTTAAGTTTAGGTTATAATTAGGTTTAAATGAGGTTTAGAGTGATGGTTAAGTTTAGGTTATAATTAGGTTCAGAGTAATGGTTAAGTTTAGGTTATAATTAGGTTTAAATGAGGTTTAAAGTCATGGTTAAGTTTAGGTTATAATTAGGTTTAGAGTAATGGTTAAGTTTAGGTTATAATTAGGTTTAAATGAGGTTTAGAGTAATGGTTAAGTTTAGGTTATAATTAGGTTTAAATGAGGTTTAGAGTAATGGTTAAGGTTAGGTTATAATTAGGTCTAAATGAGGTTTAGAGTAATGGTTAAGTTTAGGTTATAATTAGGTTTAAATTAGGTTTAGAGTGATGGTTAAGTTTAGGTTATAATTAGGTTTAAATTAGGTTTAGAGTAATGGTAAAGTTTAGGTTATAATTAGGTTTAAATGAGGTTTAGAGTAATGGTTAAGTTTAGGTTATAATTAGGTTTAAATTAGGTTTAGAGTAATGGTTAAGTTTAGGTTATAATTAGGTTTAAATGAGGTTTAGAGTAATGGTTTAGTTTAGGTAATAATTAGGTTTAAATGAGGTTTAGAGTAATGGTTAAGTTTAGGTTATAATTAGGTTTAAATGAGGTTTAGAGTAATGGTTAAGGTTAGGTAATAATTAGGTTTAAATGAGGTTTAATGGTTAAGTTTAGGTTATAATTAGGTTTAAATGAGGTCTAGAGTAATGGTTAAGTTTAGGTTATAATTAGGTTTAAATTAGGTTTAGAGTAATGGTTAAGTTTAGGTTATAATTAGGTTTAAATTAGGTTTAGAGTAATGGTTAAGGTTAGGTTATAATTAGGTTTAAATTAGGTTTAGAGTAATGGTTAAGTTTAGGTTATAATTAGGTTTAAATTAGGTTTAGAGTAATGGTTAAGTTTAGGTTATAATTAGGTTTAAATTAGGTTTAGAGTAACGGTTAAGTTTAGGTTATAATTAGGTTATAATTAGGTTTAGAGTAATGGTTAAGTTTAGGTTATAATTAGGTTTAAATTAGGTTTAGAGTAACGGTTAAGTTTAGGTTATAATTAGGTTATAATTAGGTTTAGAGTAATGGTTAAGTTTAGGTTATAATTAGGTTTAAATTAGGTTTAGAGTAATGGTTAAGTTTAGGTTATAATTAGGTTTAAATGAGGTTTAGAGTAATGGTTAAGTTTAGGCATTTGTTTTGGATAGTTAAGGTTAGGGTAAGGGGCTAGGGAATACATTATGTCAATGACATGTCCTCACAAAGATAGATTTACAAGGAATTGTGTGTGTTTGTTTGTGTGTGTGTGTGTGTGTGTGTGTGTGTGTGTGTGTGTGTGTGTGTGTGTGTGTGTGTGTGTGTGTGTGTGTGTGTGTGTGTGTGTGTGTGTGTGTGTGGCTGATTGACCTTCATCACCACTGACACACTGATGCTGCTCCGACACCAGCGCTCTGTGAAAGTAGGGCAGGAAACAAAAACAAGAGCAACCACTCTGTGTTTTGAGATCATCTCTCCAGACTGTGGACGAGGGGCGGCTCAGACAAGTGTGTGTGTGTGTGTGTGTGTGTGTGTGTGTGTGTGTGTGTGTGTGTGTGTGTGTGTGTGTGTGTGTGTGTGTGTGTGTGTGTGTGTGTGTGTGTGAACATGTGCGATTGCTCCCAGATGCACAGGACATGGGTGGATCCCCAGCTGTATGCAGTTCACAGGGAGACAGTGAGATGACGAATGAAATGACACCACTTTCACCCGACAGCTGCAGCCGCTCCCTGTTTACCTCAGCTGACTGGTCACGTGCTGCGCTGCAGTCGCTGCACAGTCGCTGCACATTTGCTGCTGCACATTTGCTGCTGCACATTTGCTTCTGCACATTCGCTGCACATTTTCTGCACATTTGCTGCTGCACATTCGTTGCACATTTGCTGCACATTCGCTGCACAGTCGCTGCACATTCGCTTCACATTCAATGCACATTTGCTACACATTTGCTGCTGCACAGTCGCTGCACATTTGCTGCTGCACAGTCGCTGCACAGTCGCTGCACATTTGCTGCTGCACATTTGTTGCTGCACAGTCGCTGCACATTTGCTGCTGCACATTTGCTGCACATTTGCTGCATATTTGCTGCATATTTGCTGCTGCACATTTGTTGCTGCACAGTCGCTGCACATTTGCTGCTGCACATTTGTTGCTGCACAGTCGCTGCACATTTGCTGCTGCACATTTGCTGCACATTTGCTGCATATTTGCTGCATATTTGCTGCTGCACATTTGCTGCTGCACAGTCGCTGCACATTCGCTGCTGCACAGTCGCTGCACTGTCGCTGTTGCTGCTCTGTCGCTGCATATTCGCTGCATATTCGCCGCACAATCGCTGCACATTCGCTGCTGCACATTCGCAGCAGCATGTGCAGTCGCTGCAAATTCGTTGCATATTCGCTGCACATTTGCTTTGTTTCCTGCTCGGCTCTTTGTGTTTTTCCCTCTGAGCTGTAATCAGCAGTATTATGGTCTTATGTCAGTGGATTAGCGGCGGCCGTCTGAGTGTAACGACACATAAACTCACTTCTTTACACTTTGTATCGAGTCTCCACGGCTCCTGTAACACGGTGCTTTAGCTCTGCAGGTCGATCAACAGCTGGAAACAGCTGGTTGGGTTTGTTATCTCCAAGCAGAGAAGAATCATTCATAACCCAGAATGTGACTTTACATTATTTCATCACATGTTACAGTCCTGCGTTCAAACCAGAGTCTTATCAGTGACTCACACGTCTGTGAAGCTTCTCAGTTTTTCGGCAAAACGTCTTTAAGAACTCACATGTTTCTAGGTGATATATCATTAGTTGTTGTGTTGTGTTGACTTACAGTAGATAAGAACGACACAACTCTCTCTCATCTGTGAGTTCAACGTGAAGCTGAAGGCTACAAAACCATCTGAGGCCGTTGTTTGTTTGATTTGGAGGAAGTAGTCAAGGCCATTTTATTTGTAAAGCCTATTTTTACAAACAGTTTGTCTCTCAGTTTGCTTACATCCCATCATAACAACATCCTCTGGCCTTCGACCCACATCCACTCAGGAAAAACTCCCAGGAAAACCCTTTACCTTCTGTTGGCATGGAGGGTTGGTTAGGTTCACCTCTCCCACTGCTGCTGCTTTCTGAGGGAGAAATCTACTTTTGCCTTCTTCATCATTTATTTTCAGCTTTAGAGACAAAGTTTAACACGAACATGAGCTCCTCTGTGTCTCTAACCCTCCTCTCCTCCATGTGTGTTTGTTTCCAATGAAGCCGGTTGCCGCGCAGCTCATTCTGATAATAATCATTCCACTTCTGCATTCGGGTCCATTTTTATCTCAACTAGCCGGAGCTTTAGTGAGTCCAGGTTGAGGAGAGGAAGCCTGTGGAAGCTGAACTTCATCCAGCTGCTCATTTTGTTCTGACAAGTCGGAAACACGCAGAAACCAACCGTAGCATTAACGGTAGCAACAAGACAGACAGAGGTCAGCAGGTCAACCTACAGACCCCGGATGTTGATAACACCTAACCCTGGACTCAGAGGGGAATAGCACTAGCCTATCACAACTAAATATTGGTGAAATGAAGGAGTTTCTCTGCAGATAATGTGTTATTTAGAGGCTGCATTCTGCTGCCCTGTAGACTCTATTATACGGATATACGCGCCTCTCGGCTGGAGCTCATTTCATCACAACCACTTGGAATGACACCAAAGTTATCTGGGGGAGGAAATGATCAGATTTTATGCTAGAAATAAGGTCCAGGTTGTAAAAAATGGAAATTATCCTTTAAGGTGGAAGGCAGGGAGCCTCCATTCTCCCTGGAACTAGTTACAAGGCATTGGTTGAACCAGAACTAGGACTCTGGAGCTGGGAGGGAAAGAATCAGAGTCAGATAAAAACTTTGATATAAAGTTGAGTGTTAAAGCTGTAGCGTAACAATAAGTCCACACCTTTGTGTTGGAGCTCGACTAAATGCTGCGAATACTTGTGTAGCTGCAGCGGGTCGGCCGGTCGGTGTTCACCTCTGGGTGGAGGGAGAATCGAGTCGACTGAGAATCGAAAGCATTTGTTCTCCGGTGGAGAGTGAGCAGCAGGAGAGAGGAGGAGGAGGAGGAGGAGGAGGAGGAGGAGGAGAGATGACCCAGTTCTGTTTCACAGCGGCGCTGCCAGAGGCGGAGGGGAGCGTGGAGGCTGCGCTGCACGTGACGGCTTTGGGCCGGGCCTCGGTCCACACGGGAAACGCACAATGTCTCGTTTGTTTTAAAAAACGACTGTTACTTGCAGCGCTGGTTGGAAACCGCTCTGCCTCTTTTTCCTCTTTTCCTCTTTTCCTCTTTTCCTCTCGCTGTCTGTTGTTGTCTGCCGTGAAATGTGGAAATGATTTTTGTCTTTTGGACCCGGGCCAGTTTCTTTCTCTCTGTCTCTCTCTGCACTTATCTCTGTTTCACCATCGTCCAATCGCTCACCTGATAAGAGCGGAGAGGTGGAGGTCTGGTTGGAGCCTCTGCACTGCAAAAACTCAAAATCTTTCCAAGAATATTTGTCTTATTTCTTGTCAAAATGTCTCATTTCTAGTCAAAACTAAACTCTTTCCATGTAAAATGAGACTAATCACCTAAAAATCTACTTGTTTTTAGATAATTTCACTTGTTTCAAACCGATTTTAACTTGAAATAAGTAGAAAAATCTGCCAGTGAAAGCAAGTTTTTTGTGCTTGTAATAAGAAAGAAAAACTTGCTCCACTATCAGATTTTTCTACTTATTTCAAGTGAAAATCTGCTTAAAGAAGTAAAAAGTGTCTAAAAACAAGCTACTTTTTAATGTGATGTGTCTTATTTTAAGTAGAATGAGGTTTGTTTTAACTAGAAATGACATTTTGACTAGAAATAAGACAAATATTCTTGGTAAGAGTTTGAGTTTTTGCAGTGTGGGAGCGAGCAGCGAGGAGGGAGGAGGGAGGAGGGAGGAGGGAGCGGCGTTTGGAGCGAGGCTGCATGAGAGCAGAGGGATCAGAGGGAGGAGAGAGAGGAGGAAGAATCCTGATGGAGGGACTTTCTTCACACTCTGTACAGCTGCTGCAGCACAGACACACCACTACAGTTAAAGGGATAGTTCATCATCAACATTTCGTCAAATTGGCCGATCACCATAATCCCTATAGTCATAGCAGTAGGTTCGTTACCTTTAATTGTCAGTGCAAGCTGTTTTTAGAACGGTGGAGCAGAGCCGTGAGCCCTCTAAAACAACTCTGTCTGGTAACGTTGTGTCATTATCTCATAACGTGGTGAATGTGCAGCTCACAACTTGTCCACCAGAGCGTTGTGGAGTTGTTGGATTGTGTATTTGATGAGTTTGATGAGGGAAACGGCTCACGGCTCTGCTCCACCGTTCTAAAAATAGCTTGCACCGACAATTAAAGGTAACAAACCTATAGGGATTATGGCAATGGTGCCAATTTGCCAAAAAGTTGGAACTATCCCTTTAAGAGCTGGTGATAGAATAAAATAAGAGGAGCAGCAGATTCTTCATCGTGTCTATGACTCCGCTGCAGCCGCCCA
>NC_139893.1:730000-732951 GCF_905171665.1 Trachurus trachurus
AAATGTCTTAAATACATTTTTCAAAAGTCTTAAAAATGTTAACACATGGTAAGTTGTATTTTATGGTTGTAATTAGTCTCAAATCTAAAAATAATTGGTAACATTCTGACATAGAGAAGTTAGTGGCGGCAGTAACCGCTAAATCTCTCACCGCCTCCAGCTCCCGAGTCAGTGTTGTTGTTGTTTTTCAGACTTTTCTTTAAAACATTTATTTTGAAAGGACAGCTGGAAAAAGACACAATCCAATGTTCATGTAGCAGTCACTTTACCTTGGATCACATAGGAAAGTGGGTAAAATTGTCCCTAACCCTATGTAATTGATGTGGTGTTTTTTTTCTTCTTTTTTCTGCATTTGTGTTTATTGTGAAGTCTTAAATTTCATTTCATGTGGCTTTAAAAAAGTCTTAAAAAGTCTTAATTTTTACTTGGCTTAAGCTGTAAGAACCCTGAACAAAGATATTCAATATACAGAAAGATGCTCCATGAGCGGCTCCAATGATAGAAACGGTTTCACTTCCTGTCTCTCTAAATGGGCGTGGCCAACCTTCAGTTTCACTTCCTGTTTCTCTAAATGGGCGTGGCCAACCTTCAGTTTCACTTCCTGTCTCTCTAAATGGGCGTGGCCAACCTTCAGTTTCACTTCCTGTCTCTCTAAATGGGCGTGGCCAACCGTCACCACCTCGTCTGTGATCGTGTGTGTGGATTTATACAATCTGTAGGTAGATGAAAGTGAGATATTTATATTTTCTTATGATAACATTAAATATTTACACTACTAACAGTCATATTTAGCATGATGAAAATAATTTAAATCATTTTGACGGGAGTTCGCGGCCGTTTGTTTGACGTTGCCATGGAGATCTGAGCCAAATCTGGTGAGAGTGTGTCGTCGTAGAGACAGAGACAGGTCTGGAACAAAGTGGATTTTCTCCTGATGTGTCCGTCTGAAAATCGCCATTTTGGTGTCAAACTGTTCAGAAGAGATGTGGCTTGTGAAAAATGAGTTCAAAATTTACTTCAGTGACTGTGGGGAGAAAGGACAGACCATAATCAGTGTTCACGTTAAATTGTCCCATTGGAGTCAATACACTCTATGCTGCCTCTGGTCTCTCTAAAGGCCTAGTGACATCATACAGGAAGCTGACTCCTCATGGAAGCTCTTGGTTTATAAATCGTCTTTGGTAGTAACCAAGGGGGCAGTTGTCGGTCTGAGAAGTGAAGCTCACTTCCGCGTTCAAAAAACTGCAAAATCACCCACTTTACATCCTCAATAAACATGTTAAAAGCCTGGTGTCAGCACGTTTTCTTTTCTCAATCGATAGTTTTCTACCCCCGCACACACTCTGAGGGGGGTGAATTTTTTTTTAACTCTACTGTTTTACTGTTATTAGGTTAAAACTTTGGCCAATTAGGGCGCGGAAACGTTGAGTGACAGGTCCGAGCAGCTCCGTGGACAGCTGCTTCGAAGCCAGTGGGCGGGTTCTCGGCCGGCCAATCCAACATGGCGCTGTTCAGGCCGCCATGTTGGAGTCACAAAAACGACTCCCCAAAACCAACGGGTGACGTCACGGACGCTACGTCCATTCTTTTTACAGTCTATGGTAGTAACGAACAAGAGTTTAGCTAGGCTATATAGCCTAGCTGGTGTTAGCTTAGCTACCGTTAGCTGTCCCTGTCAGCTGAGCCACTGATGCTTTTTGGACACTGTGATTCCCCCAAACTGAATAAATACAACACATAGCAACACAAAACACACACACAGAAATAGTAATGTTTCTTCAATCATTTCAGATTTGTCTAAACGGTGATAGGGCGTGAAAAATATGATATATAGCTAAGCTCTCGTTCGTTACTATTGATCTCATTCAGATTACGTGCTGGTTTTCTACCTGGAAGTAGAATGTAAACAACAAGGAGATTCGGTCTATATATCTATGGTTTTAACTCCTTCTCCCCCCCCGCTTGCCTCCATTGCCCCCCCCTCTCTCCAGAGGATTAGTTCTAATTGGGTTAAACTGTGGCGGGTGGCACTGCCTCCCTCATGTGTCTGGTATGCCCACGGTCGCCCCGCTGCGGCGCGACTGTCAGAGTCAGTAACACGGGTCAGTGGCGGCCCGGTACCGCGGCCCCGTTGCCCGCCAGCTCCCAGACCCAACAACATCAGAACCTCCCCGCGGGGGGGGGGCGGGGGGGAGGCTGGGGCTGGGGCCGGACCGGCTCGCCGCTCGGCCCAGAGGAACACGGCGTTCTCTGGGACGGCATCAGGTCAACGCCTCCCGGAGCGTTCCAGCCTCACGGCCACGACTCAACCTGTCAGAGTCATTAAAGGAATTTACAGTTCATCAGCAGAGGAGGAGGAGGAGGAGGAGGAGGAGGAGGAGAGGAGAGGAGAGGGGGAGGGGGAGGGGAGGAGAGGAGAGGAGAGGAGGGTAGAGGAGAGGAGAGGAGAGGAGAGGAGAGGAGAGGAGAGGAGAGGAGAGGAGAGGAGAGGAGAGGAGAGGAAAGGAGAGGAGGAAAGGAGAGGAGAGGACAGGTTAGGAGGAAAGGAAAGGAAAGGAAAGGAAAGGAAAGGAAAGGAAAGGAAAGGAAAGGAAAGGAAAGGAAAGGAAAGGAAAGGAGAGGAGGAAAGGGGAGGAGAGGAGAGGAGAGGAAAGGAGAGGAAAGGAGACGAGAGGAGAAGAGAGGAGAGGAGAGGAGAGGAGAGGAGAGGAGAGGAGGAAATGAAAGGAAAGGAGAGGAGGAAAGGAGAGGAGAGGAGAGGAGAGGAGAGGAGAGGAGAGGAGAGGAGACGAGACGAGACGAGAGGAGAAGAGAGGAGGAGGAGAGGAGAGGAGAGGAGAGGAGAGGAGAGGAGGAGAGGAGAGGAGAGGAGAGGAGAAGAGAGGAGGAGGAGAGGAGAGGAGGAGAGAGAGAGGAGAGGAGAGGAGAAGAGAGGAGGGAGAGGAGAGGAG